>NC_142936.1:35056556-35126556 GCF_046866305.1 Octopus bimaculoides | reverse complement strand
ACACATGATGGGTTTCTTTCAGTTTCTGTCTACGAAATTCACTCACAAGGCTTTGGTTGGCCAAAGTCTATAGTAGAAGACACTTGCCCAAGGTGCCACACAGTGAGACTGAACCTGGAGCCATGTGGTTGAAAAGCTAACTTCTATGTATGTATGTAAGATAAAGGATGAAGATCGTTCCTGAGCCATATAAACTCACAGGGCTGCTTTCCATTATATATATATTTGCTCCCTAGACAGATTGCCAGTCTGTTGCAAGATTACTTACTTTTGCCAGCTGAGTGGACTGGAGCAATATGAAATGAACAGTTTACCTCATGAACACAACACGTTACATGGTCCAGGAATTGAAACCACAATCTTACGGATCATGAGAACAACACCCTAACCCACATGCCTACACCTACCCCCCCACAAATACATAGGTACAGGTATGGTGAGTAGTTAAGAAGTTCATTTTCCAGCCATGTGCTTTCAGGTTCAGTCCTACTTCACAGCATCTCAAGCAAGTGCCATGTATGTGGTGTGCAAGAGAGATGACTGTGCTTGTATAGTCATGTGATGCATATGGACAAAGACAGCTGTGCAAAGAAGTGTCAATCTTTAACTTTGGAGGGAACCTGTGGTAGAGGTAGACACAGGAAGACATGGGATGAAGTGATGAAACCTGATCTTCGAATGCTGGGCCTCATGGAGGTGATGACAGGTGATTGAGAGCTCTGGCGATATCCTGTGCTCCTGCACAGCATATCGCCAGAGCTCTCAGTCAGGCCGTGGCCATGCTGGTGTCATGCATCATAATTGTAGTCATTGTCAATGCCATGTAAATGACACCCGTGCATTGTAGTCATGGTTGTTGATGGTACCATGTAAATGACATCTGTGAATTATCATGGTTGGTGTCAGTGCCATGCAAATGACACTTGTGCATTGTAGTCATGATCACCGACAGTGTTATGTACATTGACACCTGAGAATTGTGGTCGTTGGTAGTACCAAGTAAATGGCATCCGTGAGTTGTAGACATTACCAGTGCCATGCAAAGGCACCTGTGAACCATTGTGGTCACTGCTGGTGCCTTGTAAATGACACCTGTGCATTGTAGTCATGGTCGTTGCTAGTGCCATGTAAATGGCAACCACCTATAAATCATAGTCATGATTGTTGCCAGTATCATGTAAATGGCACCCATGTCGGTGGCACATAAACACACCCATTGCACTTCTGGAGTAGTTGGTGTTAGGAAGGGCATTCAGCTGTAGAAACCATGCCAAATCAGACTGGAAACTGGTGCAGCTCTCTGGCTCATAAGCTCCAGTCAAACCGTATGAATGTATGTATGTATGTCTTCTCTTTCTTTTTTGAATTTAGAATAAATTTTGACCAGCCACCTACTTGGTAGCAAGGTCATGAAGGAGAGTATCTTGATTTAACCATCATCCTTTCAATCTTAAGGTCTTGTAGATTTTTGTAATCCCAGATATCATGATCATTTGTAGCATATGAATTAAGGATTTGCATTCTTTCCCAAGATTCCAAGTTCAGCCATACTTTGCTCCAGACAAGATGGTATGTATTCTGTTGCTCCAATAATAATGGGTATGAAGTTGAAAATGTATCTTGTGTGCTGGATTTGCAAATCTTATCAATGGTCCATAGATGTCTTCTTTCTCTTGTATTTTTCTAACTACATTCATGTCCAAGGCCAGCTGATTTTCATAACAGAACATATCTTTTCTTTGTGGTCCCATACGATATCCAGCTGGTTATGTTTTAACTTGGTGGCTGTTTTGATTTTCAAGTTCCACCAGTATTCTTTTGACCCATCAGTCTCAATATGGTCAACTTTGTTTGGAGGTATTCTCTTTTTTGTCATCTTGTTCCAGACCATTCTGTCCACTATATCATACCCAATGGGAAGATAATATCTGGAAGACATTCTCCCACAGTTGACAATAATGTGGTTGATGTCTTCAGTCCTGGTCTTGCACAACCTACATTTGTTGTCTGTCAACGTTTTTTGCCTTTCATGTTGTAGGCACACGGTGGGGACTCACTTGTCCTTGGATTGCATGGAGGTAGCCTTCAGAGAGGGATGTCATAAACTTGTTGGTACTCCATGCCAAGCTGTTGACATGATCAATCCCTTTTATGGTTTATGCTTTATGTGCCAAGTACCCATTTGATACCTTCTCAGTGAACTGGTTCACTTTTAGTTCTGCTGTTCTGATAAATGGATTTTACCTATGCTCCTTGGGGAGAGATAAGTATCAGTTCTTATTTCATGCCTCCCCTCAAATTCATTAGCTATCCTAATTATGTTGTAGATTTCATGGTCACAAACTTGGGCAAGATAGTTACTGGTCTTTCCTCTGCTGCAGATGTTGTTTTAGTGTCACAATCCATGCTTTATATGACATCAATACAGATTTGAGACCATGGCCACCTTCCTTGTGTGGGAAGTATAGCTTGTCTACATCTCCATTGAGGAAATTTCCTGTTACACTGAGAGCTTGCAAGTTCAAACATCTATCTCACTGGGTTCTTGTAGTGACCAGTTTGGGAGGCCAAACATAGGTGTGAGGACAGGCACTGTAAAAGTATTGTAGGCAATATATTTGTGATGAGTGAGATTTCTGATGACCATATTATCTTTACCTTCCTGATGCATTCATTTCTGGTCCTCTCCTTATTTATGGGTCCATCATGTCTGATATTCACATCTTGTCCGAGATGGTTATAATTGTCACCTGACTGTAGAGGTTGTATTGTTAAGCCTTTCATTTTTTGGCTTACAGAGGTGGGCTTTACTGTCAAAAATGCTCATTTAGACTCACCAAATCTCATCCCAATGTCTGTAGACAATTGTATGTATGTATGTATGTATGTATGTATGTATGTATGTATGTATGCATGCATGCATGTATGTATTATTAGAATTTTATTCTGTTCAATAGGGTTTGAATTTAGGCACTAGAAGCAGAAACCAAATATGAAATTCATTTAATTTGATGCTCAAATTCTTCATATTTACTGTTTAGACTAGTCATGGGCTAACTGCAACCCACATAACTTTCTGAATAGCAAGCCTGACAAAAAATTACTTTAATCCTTTTTGGTAGTGCAGATGCCTGATGAGGAAAAGGGTTACCCATTCCTGGTTCACACTATGACATAATCATTCTGTAGCAGATAGCTCCCCACCACACGCCTAAAATTTGAACTTGAAATGTCTAAGTTTAGAAGCCAAATCACTGACAAATAATAATTATTATATTTGGCAATATTGGCTATGGTAATTGTCAATGGTAAATAATGATAATAATCCTTTCTACTAAAAGCACAAGGCCTGAAATTTGGTGGGAGGGGACTAGTGAATTACACCAACCCCAGTGTTTCACTGGAGCTTAATTTATTGATCCCAAAAGGATGAAAGCAAAGTTAACCACAGCAGGATTTGAACTCTGATCATGCAGAAGGATGGTATGCCACTAAGCATTTTGTCATAATGACTCTGCTAGCTCACCACCTTAATTATAAAGATAATAATATTAATACTGATACTTCTACTACTACTAATAATGAAAATAATAATAATTTGGAAATATCCATTCAAGCATCTGTGACATCAGTTTGTGATAGGCAGTGCTTGTCTAAAGAAGTTTAATTTTCACACTAAGGCTTTTGGGAACATTCTAGAGTTTGTTTGTGGTTCTAGCCTTGAAATTCAACTCTCTAAAGGGTTACATTTTTTTTATGGCTAGAGGCCATATGTCTCTAGACCTACATTTTTTTTACTTTCTCTCTAAGAGATTATTCCTGCCAATTATGTTCTAATTTATAAGAAACATTTTCAACTTTTATCCTTTGATAATTAATTCACTGATTTTTTTATTCACACATGTGACATTCAACAAATTAAACTTTATGTATATTTAATATTATAAATAAACATGGTTGAGAATACCTTCCTTCTCTCTCTTTAATATTTCAATTTGTAAACATGTTGAAACATGTTTACATGTAAACATGCAAAACCTACAATTTAATAAACTCTGGAATTCATAAAATCTATTTATCTATTTCTTTTTTCAATGGTCTTAAGTTGATGAAAAACATGACTGTCACCAATCTCTCATAAGTTTACTTTCCAAGAAGAATTTTCAATCTATTGCCAACAGTTGTCTTTGCATTTCAGAGAAAGGTAGATACAGGTACATTATGAGAAGTTCATGCCTTTCTGAAAGGTTTTACCAGCATAAGCGAAGTGAACTTATATCAATTGAAACTCAAAGTCATATCTTGGACTCAAATGCACCACTGGAATAATTTCTAATTACATTCTATTCAAGTCCTTCATTATTTATTATGTTGATTCTTGACAACGTGGTGAAATTGACACAGTTGTTAGAGTGTTACATAGAATGCCTTGAGTATTTGTACCAACTGCTTGGTATCTGAGTTAAAACCCAACTAAGGTCAACTTTGCTTTTCATCTTTTGAGATCAGAAAAAAGAAGTGCCAATCCAAAGTGGTGCATTTATGGAACTGTTAGAAAGTTAGTGATATCTGTTCTGACAACAGTGAACCCCATTTCAACAAGCCTAGCGAAATTGTGATGGCATCTGTGCCCAGCGATGCCTTTCTGGCACTTGTGCCCGTGGCATGTGTAAGGTCTTTCGATCGAGATCGTTGCCAGTGCTCCTGGACTGGCTCTTGTGCGGGTGGCACATAAAATACACCATTTTGAGCATGGCCGTTGCCAGTACCGCCTGACAGGCCCTCGTGCCGGTGGCGCGTAAAAGCACCCACTACACTCTCTGAGTGGTTGGCGTTAGGAAGGGCATCCAGCTGTAGAAACTCTGCCAAATCAGATTGGAGCCTGGTGTAGCCATCTGGTTCACCAGTCCTCAGTCAGATCGTCAAACCCATGCTAGCATGGAAAGCGGACGTTAAACGATGATGATGATGATTGGGTTCGAATCAGATATGTCTACATCATTCGACCAATCTCAGTGAAGCAAGTAGCCAATCCATTTATATATACATCAAATTTAGTAGCTTCAGAGAACTGAACCAACAACTTGCACACTATAACATTTCTACCAATTTGCATACTGTCAGTATTTAATATTTATTTAGTAAAGGTACATGACTTAGTGGTTAGGGTATTTGGCTCACGATTGTAAGGTCATGATTTCAACTCTGGGTGATGTGTTGTGTCCTTGAGCAAAACACTTTAATTCACATTGCTTCAGTCCACTCAGCTGGCAAAAATTAGTAATACCTATATTTCAAAAGACTCAACCTTGTCACACTCAGTGTCACACTGAATCCTGAGAACTATATTAAGGGTACACATGTCTGTGGAGTGCTCAGCCACATGTATGTTAGTTTCATGAGCAGGCTGTTCCATTGATCGGATCAAGTGGAACCCTCGTTGTTATAACCAATGGAGTGCCAGTTTCTTTTTAATACTTTATCTAATATTTGAGACTATATTATCCAATGTGCTTTCATATTTTAAGATGATAGGGTCTGGTTTCAGAATTTGACCACACTTTCTAGCTGGTCAAACAATCATATAGAGGTCTCTAATATTGTTGTAGTTGTTGTTAGAACTGGCGGAGCATCAAATAAGAACTGCCATATATTTTGAGTTCAAATCCAGCTGCGGATGACTTTGCTTTTGATTCTTATTGTGTCAATATTACAACAAAACTTCATCTGATAGTCGTCACAAATCATTAATGTATTGTGTGAATATTGTATTGTTATAGTCACTTTTTATGTGTTGTATTTGTTATTTAAATTTACAGTCAATTAAATCGATCTCAGTATACAGCAAGTAGACAAACTTTAATCGACTAAAATGCATGCGGTCAGTAGATTAAAAAATATGTATTGAATGTTTGTAGGAAAATGAAACACTAGCTAATGAAAAAAACTAACAAACGAGATAGCCTCGTTTGCTTGTTTCATTCAATTGGTGTTTGATGCTTGTTTTGACTAAGGTTGAGAGTTGCCTTTAAAGGTGGCAAGCTGGCAGAATCTTTAGTCCTTTGAACAAAATGCTCACTAGCATTTCTTCTAGCACTTTACAGTCTAAGTTCAAATCTTACCAAGGATGACTTTGCTTTCATCCTTTTGGAGGCAATAAAATAAGTACCAATTGAGTACTGGAGTGGATGTAATGGACTCCTCATACCCACTATAAATAAAAAATTGCTGGTCTAATATCAAACTTTGAAAAGTGGCAAACTGGCAGAATTGTTAGAAGGTTGTAAAAGAAATGCTTTGCAGGATTCCGACTTATTACATTCTGTGTTCAAGCTCCATTGAGGTTAACTTTGTTTTCACCCTTGCAAGGTTGTTTAAATAGAGTACCAATCAATAGCTAGGCTCGATGTAACTGGCCAATCCTCTTCCCCAAATCTCAGGCCTTGTATCTATATTAGAAAAAAATAGTCACCATTAAAAACCCAATAATATTCTAACTGCCTCATTTGGGTCAGAAGACTAGAACCGTGAAACTAGAAATAACTATTTGTTAATGAAACGTAATGTGTCTGGAATGGCACATCAATGCAGAGTGGACTATAATAACTGTTATAAATAATTTAATTAGTGATAGTCTAATATAATATTTCGGAATATAAAAATTCCTTCTTCAGATATTGCTAGGAAGTTATGGGGTCGCTGTTATAGATGGTTTTCCAACGGTTGCTGAAATCTGTTAGAAGCATCCCTACAGTGGTCTTACAATGCTCCTTATGGAATTCCTCATGAGAAGTGCAAGAGGGCAGTCATGTCTCGAGCCTGTGTGTGTTGGCATATCCGCAGTACTACTTCCAAGTTATGTATTATATGTGCATTTTTTTTTATATAATGTTTTGTTACATGAGCATGTTACCATCGTGCATGCAGGGTGTCGATGTTACATGCTCATATAACAAGACATTATATAAAAAAAAATGCATAACTTGGAAGCAACACTGCGGATATGCCAACACACACGAGCTTGAGACATGACCGCCCTCATGCACTTCTCATGAGGAATTCCGAAAGGAGCTTTGTGAGATCATTGCAGGGACACTTCTGACAGATTTCAGTAACTGTTGGAAAACCATCTATAGCAGTGACTCCATTACTTCTTAGCAATATCTGAAGAAGGAATTTTTATATTCTGAAATATTATATTAGACTATGAATAATTAAATTATTCATAACAGTTAATTTTAGTCCACTCTGCATTGTTGTGCCATTTCAGACACATTACATTTCACAAACAATACACAATACTTCCAGCGATCTAAAATACCCTCTTAACTATTTGTTAAGTCTTCAACTTCTAATAAAAACTGAAATTTTACTCTATTTGTAGTACTGATTATGTTTGTATTTATGGTTATATGTAATGTATGTTTTTTCATCAGTGGTTTTCTTAAATACCACATTCTTCTTACCTTCTGTTTCATCTCACACTAATGCCTTCTATATACTCCTCCCCTTGACACCTTCCTCTCACATATAGTACTATTATACCTACACATCATCCTCCTATACCCCCATACACTTCCATACTTGCATACCCCCACCTTAAGTAACAACACACATACACTTCATCCTATGCCTGTCTCTCTCTATACATGGATACCTTCTTACACATGTAAACACCACCTCACCTTCTCCTCTCTTCCTGACTCTCCTATTGAACTACATTCCTATCTGGCCTCTAACTCCTTTTCTCTAACCACTTTTTCTCATTCTTGTATTTTTTTCTGATGAAAGACTAATGCCTGAAATGTCAAGACTCTTTCCTTTTGTTTTTAAGCATTATACTAATTTGTTAGAACTTGTACCTCTTGTGATGTCTTGTTTTGTGTTCATTGATTAATATGTATGCATGCTTGTATGTATGTAATCCACGCTTTGGTTTCATTTTTCATCATGCAGAATATCCAACAAAAACCACCTGCCGGTTTAGTTATCAATGGCCCAACCATGCTACAGTTTGTACTGGGCTACATGTTACCAGTAGCACAAAGAGTGAACTTTGTGGTGTGTATGGCCATCTAATAGTTGTAAAACCACCGGTAGTAATGGACTCCTAGCTTGTGTCACAACATCCATCTAGGAGAAGAACATTCTGATGTAAAACCTGTGGCTTGTTACTAGGTACTAATTATAGAGACTAAGAGATTGTACTCGTATTGTACAAACATTTAATCACTATAATCCAATGATGTACAGATGTCTTTTTATGGTGACCTCATTTATCATTCCATCTACTGAAAGCACAATGCCAATGGAAGAGTGGCAGTGTGCAAACCTAAACAGTGAGAAAGTTCAACTTCACGTCAAAAAGTTTGAAACAATGATCGGGGAACATCTTATACAACAAAATGACCAGATCAATCCAGTGGAAGTAACAACTTTTGTCTGGCATTTATGTTTCTAACCATGCAAATCTGCAGTTATGTGAGTGTTCAGAAAGTCAGAAATGTCATTGACAGTGAAGCACTAGGACACGGCAATCATCTGTGAAGATGGAGCAATCCCTGTGTGTGTGTGTGTGTGTGTACATGCATTTATTATCTCACATAAAGACAAACTGAGTTAGTCTTTTATTGTTAACAACAGCAATAATTACATACTGGGAGAGAGATACTGCTCTGAGTTTACAGCGAGTTCTTGGTACAGCAACATGTAGATTGCCCAACATATCTGGAAACAGTTGTGCTATCTGTGTGGTGATAGAGATTTCTGGTCATCTATCTGTGACATCTCTGGCAAGAGTGGAGGCACATATTGTTTAGCCACCTTTCAACACTCTGCCAGGCAAGAGGTGAGATGTGTGAATGAGTTGGCTGCTCTACATGTTCTGTGGTTAATTACCACCAAAAGTAACCTTTAAAAGGGGACATGAAGATTGAATCACACAATGGTTTCACACTGATTGGTTGCTTAATAGACCAATCATGTGAAACTGTTGTGGTTCAGTTGTGATGTCTGGTCAGTTACCCAGCAGTTAAGTTTTGAATCACTGCTACAGATACAGTAGCAACTCTACGACATACCAACATTATACAAATTATATCAACTGTGTTCTTTTTCAGTCAACACAGACCACCACTAAGAATTTTCTTTGCACACTAACATTGAAAAGCTGCAGTCCTGAACTAAAGAAAAGAAACTACTAATTTTCAATGATGCAAAACTTTCCAAATAGTCAGCATTTGACTGAAGTTACATCTAAATACAAAGATTTATCACTTAGAGAACAATTTTTGTTCCCCTGAATAACTTCTAATTAAGCACACATGATATATGGGCATGCATACATATATATGCATCAAATATATATAGGTGTATAACATTTATTTGAATGGGTGTGGGTGAAAAAGAGTGATGAGAATACGTAGGGTATGTGTGTTTTATTATATATGTGCGTTTGCCTGCATGTAGGTCAAGAGGAAATATTTAGTGGTATTTCAGGGTGTGGAGTGACTTCCCTTCAAAGAAAGGTCAATTAAAGTGCTGGCATCATGAACAATTACACAGTTAAAACAGTTTTGCCTCTCTATTTTACTATCCAGCTGCTTCACTTTAATCTATCTCCATCTGTTTTATCTACTCTTTCTATTTATCATTCTCTCAATCCCTCTTTATTCTCTTCCTTTTCGTATATCTTGATCAATATATCTTTCTTCATACACTCTCTCAATCAGTCTCCTAAAAACTATCAGGGGTATTGTCATGCTGGTGAGAGACCTCTATGCAGTTGCTCAACCTGTTAGAAACTGCATCAAAATTTCCATCAAATCATATGCTATTGCCATATTTCTTATAGAAGGAAGTAGAGTTGTGAAGATGAAAAATTGCTACGTGTAATAAATTTAATATAATTTTAAACACTTTAAATATATCCAAAATCATTACAATGAAAGAATCATGTGGATGCAAAATTTTCTTATTAACAAGGAGAGAGCATAAAATATTTCACTTTTGCTGGGATAGGTTTGAGCTGGTAATGAATATGTAGGAGTATTGCTGTCCTACTGTCTTAATAAAGAAAATAAATATTGAACAATGTGCTCCTGTACACACAATGTCTATAATAAAGACAAAGAAAAAAAAATGGTAGTAGCTGGAACAGTTTTGTTTGTACTAATATCTTTGAGTTGGGGGTGAAGTGAGCCTGATGTTAAAAACAGCTGCTCCGAGTTAGTAACATCTCTCATGCATGTTGCAAGCATTCATAATAGAGTTTTGGTTCTACTATCTGGATTTATTTTCTTTCTGCAAATAATCTAGTTGGGCATTGCCTATATTAATTTCATTAGTTAGTGCAGGTGAAGACAAAGGTCATCGGCCTTCCATCAAGCAGAAAAATCCAAAGATCTGTATTTTGTCAAGTATTGCCAGCTGATGATTCAGTTGGTTACTAGAAACTTTGAGCCTATCATCAAGTATAAAATAGTTTTCCCTTCTAAAAGGTAATTTATTTCAAGAACTTATGCATAAAACTACTTTTACAACACATTTAACTAAACTTTGTTGTCTATAGTAATCAAAAATAGCGCTGTTTTATGGCATGGGCACATTGGGCAGTTGCCTAGAGGCAGTTGCCTAGAGGCAGTTGCCTAGAGGCAGTTGCCTAGAGGCAGTTGCCTAGAGGTCCATTTCTGATCTTTGAATGCTATAACTTGCTATCAATAAATAAATACTATAGGGCCCAGTGCCCTGATTAAAGAGTGTTATTTTTATATGTATGAATTCTGTCATTCAATTTACAAACTGCTTGGTAGAGGTATATTCTTCTGATGGTACGCAAAAAGAAATAAAGATAATTCCTACTATAGTATTGTACCTCATGCATGGTACCTCAAATGCTCTTTTTGAGATTTGCAGGATTTCATGTTACACCATGAATAAAAGAACCTTGTGGGATTATTACTAAACTGGATCAAAACAATACTATTCATGTTATACATATTTTTTACAACTATACTTTAGCATTATTAAATATACATAGTTGAAACACTAATGTTTCGTGGTGATTTGAAACTGAACCACTAAGTAGACAGTAAAACAATACAAGCAAACAAGAGTAGTTTCACATGATCTGTCTATTAAGCAACCAATCAGCATCAAGTCATTGCTTGATTCGATTTTCTAGAATCTTCTCCTTGCTTCCTGTAAAAGGATACTCTTGTTGGTAAATAATTGCAGAGCATTGGAAGGTAACTGAGTGATATGCACCTCCACTCTAGTCAGATGACCCAGAAAGATGGTTAAGATAAATTGTGGAATGTCAAGGCAGCTTGTGTCTCCATTCTCGCAACAGCCAGATGGTTAAGATAGATGGTAGATAGTCAACAGGGATCTCTGTCACCATGAATATAGCACAATTGTTTCAAGTTATGGTCCAGCCACAGATTGCTGTATTAGTAAGTTTGCTGTAAGCTCCTAGTATGTAATTATTGTTGTTATTATTAGTAAAAGACCAACACAGTTAAACTCTATGGGCAATAATAAAATCTGTTAAATATTGAGGTTACCAGCCAAAAATGATACAGCTCCCATGACATTGGTGATCCTCAGTTCTAGTCACATCTACCACCATGATGAAAAGAAAAGATCAAAATGGGCAAAAGCTGCAACACATACAATTCTTACTATCGCAACCCCTTTCTCTGCAAGCGATGATGTTGAGAACACTGTTAGCTAAGGTACATCTATTGTCTTGCTCAAAATAGCATCAAATCTACCCATCAACACTTAGGATACTCTTTTCTTCTCTTGAATGTAATTCTGGAGTGAAATTGATCTCAAACTTCTCCAAGTTTGCTATAACAACCAATATTTAATCTACCCACATCCTTTCATTGGCATGGTTTCAACTAATTTACATTTCAAAAATGGCAATTTCTCATGGTATTGTGGACATTTTCTTCTCAAACATTTCTGATATAAAAGTGTGTCCTCTTACTCTCATCTCTTCTTTATCCTTTGAACTGGTGAATTTTTATACAACTGAAGAGAGAATTCACCACTGGTAGACACATGCAACTGCACTTTATTATTTTGCATGCTGAACTCTCATGGTCGAAGCACTTCAACAAATTGTTCATTGAATGCATTCAACTGTATACTGCATCAGGACAGCTTTCTTTTGTCAATAGTGCACCTATGCCATTTTAGGAAGGAAGATCCTTCATGTATGCCATGCTCCAATAACCAATGCAGTATATTCCAACATGGATAAATACTAGACAGCAAAACTCAGCAAACACCTTGATAGTATTTCTCAGTTTTTTTTGTAGGTATGCAGCATATCAGGGGCAGTAAAAATTTTCTTCAGCAGAAATAGTAGCTAACATGGACCAGACAGTTGTATTTTGTGGCCCAGCAGAAGCCAGTAACACAGCAATGAATTGTTACCAAACTGTTTTATACATGACTTATCAAAAGAGACCCTCAAGAACTTTGACTGAGCATATTTTTATGTTTATTTTTCATTCCCCTTTTATTTAAAGACTGGAAAAAATGTCCTGCTTGTCATTCATTCACAAACATGCTTATATTCTTGCAGCAGACATGTCCAAAGTTAACAAATTTTTCTGCAGACTTCAATTGCAGTCAATTCCACACATGCATGCATATTACATGGTGTTCCATATTTCTGGGCGATTATACACCATCTATGCATTTATACTACTCACTGTTCTCTTGCAATGATTTACATTTCATGTTTTTGCATAAATGTTTGCAGTGTTTTTCAAGACTACTTAACATTGCTGCACTTTTCTTGTTAACGTCAATAATGTGCATACATACATCATACATCTAATTATATGTATGCCACATTTTCCTGGGATTTTCACACAGAAGGAACACAAACCATGTTTCTGTACCTTGCTATCAGCTAGCTACTTTTCTCTATAAGACCTCATTGTCATGATGCACATAGAATAGGTTTGAATGGCTCAAGTACACCCAGCATCTCTTACAGTTTCCTTCAATCTACAAAACCAGAACATAAATAATGTGCAGTTCTCATACAACTTTCATTTCTAAGAAAGACATTCTATGATCTTTTACTCCATCTGCGACTATATTGCGACTATATCGATATTGCGACTATATTGATAAAACTTAGGAAAATATTGCATATATTTATTGCTAATATACAAATGGTAAAATTGTTTTATCTCATTTTATTTAAGGTAATAAATATTTTTCTTTTGAAAATTAGTATTCTTTCATCATTTTATATAAGCACCAGGAAATTTGATAAAAGTAAACTCACTCACAGATACAACTCACTCACAGATACATACGAGCATGCATTTTTAGGAGTGTTCTGTTGTTTCCCTTTTCTTTGTTGTTGTCCCCAAAGCAACTACAGTTAATTCCCTTGGGAACTGTAGCTGCTTTGGCACTGGGTAGTAAACTGTTTTTTTAATTGAATTTATTGGTGTCTCTGAGGTGGCAAAATCTATGGTTATTTATCATAACAGTGAATCTGTTGTGCTTTTTAAGAAGTCAAGACACCTTTGTATATTAAAAGAGAGACTCTTTATGCCAGATTGCTAAGAGGTGGGGCCCCATGTATTGAGTGCTACATACCCTTCATAGCAGGGGCAATATTTGCTGAGGGCCCGTGGCAATTACTACTTTACCCCACTATAAATCCTTCCCTAACTACCCATGGTGACAAAAGTATACTTCCAGAGTTACTCATCATAATACGGGTAACACTCTAATAATATGTATGCGTGTATATCTTATTTTTTACTTGTTTCAGTCACTGCAGTTATGCTGGAGCACTGCCTTGAAGGGTCTTCATCAGATGAACCAATCCCAGAACTTACTTTATCAAAAGCTTGTTACTTATACTATCAGTCACTTTCATTGAACTGCTGAGTTATGGGGACGTAAACAAACAAACACTGGTTGTCAAGCAGTGGGGGACAAACACAAACATAAAGGCACACTCACAAACACATGCTAGAATACCCGTGTTGTAAAAAATGCCAGCAGTTTTACTAATGATAGCAAATTCTGCATCGAAATTATGATAATTGTCATCAGTTGAGTAGATATCTGAATTGATGCACTTAAACAGTCAGATACTGTTGTAACATCTCGGTTGAAAATATCGTTTATGTAATATATATACTTTGCTGAAAATAGCACACTGCTTTAGGTATTCATTCTCATACTGAGTGAAATGAGAGTATGGTCTAACAAAGGATTGATTCCAAACAATTACCTGAAGAAGCACGTCTTACACATTGGATTTACATAATATATTATTTATATCCCTTACACAGGGATTTACATAATATATTATTTATATCATCTGACCATCTTTAAAATGTGTCAAAACAATTGTAGTGATTTTTAAATAAAGAATGTTCTTCAATCCGTTTTTCATTATTTATCTATTTACATAAACTCTGTGCATGCTATGAAATTCCTGATGCATATCCAGTTGCAAGAACATTCCTACTGTATGATGACATCTGGTAGCCAATAAATGTGGACAAGTTTTGCATAGCATACTACAAAGTTTTTATCTGAATTTTTTATAACTATATATGTATATCTTTGAACATCCATTTTCTATGCTCTCATGGATGAGGTAGATTTTGCATGGCTAGATGCATTCCCTGTTGCTACTCTTCATCTATTCCAAGGAAGGTAATATTTCCCCATGATCAGATGTGAGGCAAGGAAACAGTACAGCAAAGACATTAGACATATATACGTACATACATACATATATATTACATTATATATATATATATTACATTATTTACATTGGACGGATATGTGTCCTCATCTTCATTGTGTCCTGGTAGAATTTTGAACCCACCCTGGGTTCTCATTCCTGAGGTAATTTTTGCTGATATCATCATCATCATCATCATCATCATTATTTATTCAAGGCACTGCCCAGAATTGAATTCACAATCTTGGGGTTAGTAGCCCGCACTCTACTAACCCCAAGATTGCAAGTTCAATTCTAGGCAGTGCCTTCAGTAAATAATAATAATAATAATAATAATAATAATAATAATAATAATAATAATAATAATAATGATGATGATAATAATAATGATAATAACAATAAGAATATATTCACAAACACAACAGAACTGGGACAAAGGAATATATTCACAGACACGACAGCACTGGGACCTATATACACTGGAAGCTATGCCAACACTATGGAATAACAACAGAAAAAAGATGGTATAAACACACGCCAGAAAAGGTCACAGAAAACGAGAAAGCAACCATACTCTGGGATATGCCAATACACACAGATAGAGAAATTAAGGCAAATAGACCAGATATAGTTGTCAAAGATCATGAAGAAAAAAAATGCTTTCTAATTGATGTATCAATACCAGCAGATGACAACGTCTCTCTAAAAGAAATGGAAAAACTTTCAAAATACAAAGACCTGGAAATAGAGGTAACTCGAATGTGGAATCTAAAAACAGAAACAATTCCTATTATAGTAGGTGCCTTAGGTATAATAAAAAAATATTCAGACAAATACATAACAAAAACACCAGGACTTACAAATATATAAAACATACAGAAAATTGCACTACTGGGCACAGCACACATCCTAAGCAAAACACTTTCAATACAGTAACCATAAGAGCACCACAGCAAACCACAGCACATACCCAAGGCGCACAGAGCTGCGCTCGGTAGTGAAGTGAAAGCACGTTATAAAAATAAAACTACTGAACAATAATAATAATAATAATAATAATAATATCAGCAAAAAAATACCTTAGGAATGAGTACCCAGTGTTGGGGTCAAAATTTTACCAGGACACTCGATGAAGGCTAGAGAGTAAATTAGCCAAAACGTTGTGGTAACAACAAACAAGATGAGGACATGTATCTGCCCAATGTAAATAATGTATACATACATACATACATACATATATATATATATATATATATATATATATATATATATATATATATGGAAGAGGATTTGAAAATGCAAAGGTTTTTTAAAGATGATCATTGACTTGACCAGTTTCACATTTTTAAAAAAAAGATTTCAAAAGTAAAATGTAAGGCTTTGTGTAGCCTTTGTGGTGTTAAGAATCAATTAACATAGATGTATTAAAATACAGTGATAGAGTCTTTCACAATGATAAGAAAATGTTAAGAGTGGCTATGTGTTTAAACAGTTTACATAAAAGTGTTCAAAATAGGCAGTAAAATAAGTTCATAATTATTTATAAGTTCATCTAAAATCTGGTGATGGCCTACCTGGAAATACAAATATATGAACAATCCAAATTAAAATATGGCCTGTCTTTCCACAAATACCTGTTGGAGAATTGGAAACGCTACTTGGATCACTGCATCATTCTATGGTCCCACACATTCAACCAAGTAAAATTTAATCAACAGTGCCAACTGTATCCAATTTACACTGGAATATAGTCAAGACCAACTCCCAAAAATACACCCAAACATATGCACACACCACACAGAAAAATAACATACACATACACATATGCATGCACATGTACACACACACACTTCACCACAACAAATATAACACACACACATGCACACACACCTGAAAACTGCATAAACCACACCCACATACACACACACACACACACAAATGCATACTCAGTACAAATACGCAAAGTACGTACATGCACACAATTACACAACATCCTGATAAATGTAACACACACAGACACATACACACAGCCCCTGACAAATACAAGGCACTCACACACATATACACACTCACACACACATACACACTCACACACATACATACATATGCACCCCACACACACATACGTATGCACACACACCACCACCACCACCACCTAGACAATTATAACACTACAAACATACACAGAGAGAGACACACACATATACTCACATGCACACACACACTACTCTGACCAACACAATACACACAAGCATACACACACACAGACATACACACACAGACATACACATACACACATGAACACACACACAGCACCCTGACATACAAATCACACATACACACAAACGTGCACACATATACACACACCACCTAGCTAAATATAAAACACACACATACACAGACCTATATACACATACACACCACACTGAACTCTAAGATCAGTCAAAAACCCTCACACACATACACAAGTGCATATATACACACACACACACACACACATAGAACCGTGCACAAACACACACTCACACCATCTTGAACTTTAAGACCAGTCCAAAAACCACCAAACCATGAAAGACTAGCCCAGAAACAAAAAAATCCTTTTGATTCCACAAACTATTTCAAATTAGATCATGTGAATGCCTTTCCCCACCAACCAACCTGCCACACTATTTCTAAAAATAGCAACCATCCTTGCCAGACACAAACAAAACTGGAAATGAAGTAAAAAGGTTGATCATTCCCCTAAAATTTTGTATAAATATTTGAATATGATTTCTCATGAAGTTTTGACTAAGCAATACACACTTTCTCCTATCAAATACTGTCTACAAATTCTTTCTGTATATATGCTTATATACAATCATGATTTTTGATGAACTTATAAATAATTATGAACTTATTTTACTGCCTATTTTGGACACTTTTATGTAAACTGTTTAAACACAAAGCCCCTCATAACATTTTCTTATCATTGTCAAAGACTCTATCACTGTATTTTAATACATCTATACTCTTTTACTCTTACTTGTTTCAGTCATTTGATTGCGACCAAGCTGGAGCACCACCTTTAATTGAGTAAATCGACCCCAGAACTTATTCTTTGTAAGCTTAGTACTTATTCTATCGGCATCTTTTGCCGAACCGCTAAGTTACAGGGACGTAAACACACGCCATCAGTTGTCAAGCGATGTTGGGAGGGACAAACACAGACACATAAACACACACACATCATCATCATCATCATCATCGTCGTTTAACGTCCGCTTTCCATGCTAGCATGGGTTGGACGATTTGACTGAGGACTGGTGAAACCGGATGGCAACACCAGGCTCCAATCTAATTTGGCAGAGTTTCTACAGCTGGATGCCCTTCCTAACGCCAACCACTCAGAGAGTGTAGTGGGTGCTTTTACGTGTCACCCGCACGAAAACGGCCACGCTCGAAATGGTGTCTTTTATGTGCCACCCGCACATGCCAGTCCAGGGGCACTGGCAACGATCTCACTCGAAAATCCTACGGGAGCCAGTCAGGCGGTACTGGCAACGGCCACGCTCAAAATGGTACATCTCATGTGCCACCCGCACAAGAGCCAGTCCAGGGGCACTGGCAACGATCTTACTTGGCTTGCCGGGTCTTCTCACGCACAGCACATTTCCAAAGGTCTCGGTCAGTAGTCATCGCCTCGGTGAGGCCCAATGTACGAAGGTCTTGCCTCACCACCTCAGCCCAGGTCTTCCTGGGCCTACCTCTTCCACGGGTTCCCTCAACTGTTAGGGTGTGGCACTTTTTCACGCAGCTATCCTCATCCATTCTCACCACATGTCCATACCAGCGCAATCGTCTCTCTTGCACACCACAACTGATGCTTCTAATGTTCAGCTTTTCTCTCAAGATACTTACACTCTGACGGGTATTCACATTGACATTACACATCCAACGGAGCATACTGGCTTCATTTCTTGTGAGCTTACGTATGTCCTCAGCAGTTACAGCCCATGGCTGTTCGTACGCATGCGTCATACAGTCTGCCTTTTACTCTGAGTGAGAGTCCCTTTGTCGCCAGCAGGGGTAAGAGCTCTCTAAACTTTGCCCAGGCTATTCTTATTCTAGCAGCTACACTTTCAGCGCACCCACCCCCACTACTAACTTGGTCGCCCAGATAGCGGAAGCTATCGACTACCTCTAGTTTTTCACCCTGGAATGAGATAGAAGTTGTTTCCTGTTTGTTTACAGTCTTTATTGCACCTGAACATCTGCCACAAACAAAAACTAACTTCCTAGTTAACCTGCCTTTGATGTTGCTGCACCTCTTATGTGTCCATAGCTTGCACCGGGTACATCTTATAGAGTTACTACCTACTCCTTTTCTACATACTGAGCAGGGCCATCTACCTGAAGGGGTTTGTGTTTTATCTACCTTCCTACTTATTAGGATTTTGGTTTTAGCTAGGTTGACTCTAAGGCCCTTCAATTCTAGACCTTGCTTCCACACCTGAAACTTCTCCTCTAGTTCTGATAGTGACTCCGCAATTAGGGCAAGGTCATCAGCATAGAGGAGCTCCCAGGGGCAACCTGTCTTGAACTCCTCTGTGATTGCCTGGAGGACTATGATAAATAAGAGGGGGCTGAGGACGGAACCTTGGTGGACCCCTACCTCTACCCGGAATTCATTGCTGTACTCATTTCCAACCCTCACCTTACTGGCAGCATCTCTGTACATGGCTCGCACAGCTCTCACTAACCATTCTTCTATCCCAAGTTTCCTCATTGACCACCAGATAAGGGATCGGGGGACCCTGTCAAAGGCTTTCTCCATGTCAACGAAAGCCAGGTACAGAGGTTTATCCTTAGCTAGGTATTTCTCCTGCAGCTGTCTCACTAGAAATAAGGCATCAGTAGTGCTTTTACCTGGCACGAACCCAAACTGCATCTCATCTAAATTGATTCGCTCCCTAATTAGTTGGGCTATGACCCTCTCTGTAACTTTCATAACCTGATCTAACAGCTTGATGCCTCTGTAATTATTTGTATCTAAAGCGTCACCTTTACCTTTGTAGCAGTTGACTATGATGCTGCTACTCCAGTCATTGGGTATGACTCCTTCGTGTATCACCTGGTTCGTAATACGGGTGACTAGGCTATAGCCAACACTGCCAGATATTTTGAGCATCTCTGCAGTGATTCCTGATGGGCCGGGGGCTTTCCCGGTCTTCATACTCTTAATTGCTTTATCTACCCTGGTACTATCAACTCGGATAGCTGGTCCCTCTATTGGGTCGACATACGGCAGGCTCTCTTCCTCCCATTCATTCTCTTTATTAAGCAATCTATCGTAGTGGCATCTCCAGACCTCTTTCTTTGCATCCTCATTTAGTGCAAGCGTACCATCATCCATGCGAACACATTTCTCTCCTACAACATCACTATTCTCTCTCACATATACATATATATACGACGGACTTCTTTCAGTTTCCATCTACCAAATCCACTCACAAGGATTTGGTCAGCCCAAGGCTATAGTAGAAGACACTTGCCCAAAGTGCCACACAGTGGGACTGAATCCAGAGCTACGTGGTTGGTAAGCAAGCTACTTTATTTCATTTCAATTTGCCATAAAGGCAGTACACAGAGAATAGCTACGGGCTGGACAAAGACATTAATGAGATGAGATGAATGGTGATCAATATGGTATTAATGGGAGAAGACAGGAGCCGCCCGCCGAACTCTGCTTCTCTAAATCAATGTTCTTTTATAAATTTACAATTTGAGGCTATAAACCTCTTACTTTACAGTACATTTGTTCAAATTAATAAACATATTTATGATCACAATAAATCACAACACAAAACAATTCAGTTCATATGCCTTGTAAGCAGGCCTTCCGCCGCCCACAGGCAATTTTTCGTATTCAACTCAGCTTCAGCATCGAAGCACACATACGCGTGGCCACTACAGGCGGCTGCCACCCCTGCACGAGTGCTACTGGTTATTACCGCTGCGGCAACCTGCTGAGGCCACCTTGAACTACTTTCGCAGGCCGAAATGTATCTTTCAGGCCCGTACTCGTAGTTCAAGTGCTCCTCAGCCTCCCCACCCCTTAGGTACAGGAGGACACACTCTTCCTCCTCCTCAGAGGCAGGGATCCCACCTTGTCCTGCCAGCGGCACAATTCCCGCTGACAGGGTCTCCCTCTCCGATGGCACATTTCCTTCCGGAGGGGTCACTGGTTCGGTCCGCGGCACATAAATGTCCACCAGCCGCTTGCCATTTCTCTTTTTCTTTTTAGAGTTTTCGAGGGTTGGGGCCTCCCTCGGCACACCCGAGGGCAACCTAACCGTCGCGTATTTTACACCCCTTGCCATAAACTTAATAGTTGGCAGATATTCCGCCAACTCTTTTTCAATCTTAATTTTGGGAAAGACCGTAATGGTGTCGAGTAACCTAGAGTAGGTCCGTAATACCACCGTTCTTTCCCTGAAATCATTTAACCACTTCTTGGGTGGGATAATCTCCCACTCCACAGCAGTGGCCTTATTTTTCTTTATGTTCTCTGCCATGATAAAAATGTCCACAAAAATGAAACAACGAAAAAATTTAAAAACATGCAAAAAGAGAAAACAGTTCAAAAAAGTGGAAGAAATAAAATAGACAGTTCATACTAAAAAAGTTCATAAAAGAAGGAGAAAGGAAATACAACAGTTCAGAAAGAATAAATAAAATATAAAGTTCCAGGCAGAATAACAAATTTTCAGGCCACAACAGTACTCCGGCCCGATTTGATCCCGGCTCCGCTGCAGTCGTCACTTTGCTGGTAAAAATTAAATCCTTTGTGTAGTTCCACGTGGTGTAGTTCAAAGCAAGAGGAAGACTTTTCTTCAAATTTATTAGCTTTCAAAACTTGGTTTGAAAACAATAAATTCCTTTTCTTTTTTAAACAAAGTTCACAATATTTATCTGTAGTTTTCAAATCATGACTTGAAGACAACAAATTTTTACAAACTAAATTCACAATTTTGGGAGGAGTGATACCTCCAAAACACTCTTCTCACCGGTAAGTGAGACATTAAGCACAACCACAGGCAGACAAATGCATAGAATTCAGTGGAGATTTCTTGCTCGACATAAATATAAATAAACACGAGCAACAAACCCCCACTAAATCCAAAAAAACACAAAAGTCTTACCTGTAGTTGTACGTCAAAAATTCACGACGCTGGCATTCAGCGACGTGACAGCAGGAGCGACAAAAAACACGTCCTCTAGGTAAGCAATGCTACTTACCACACAGCCACTCCTGTGCCTATGAACTATGTTAACTATTAACTGTGTGCCTGGGCACCGACCCAGGTATTTCCACGTCCTCGTGTATACATACACGTGTACACATTGTTGGATGGCTGTTGACTGCTCATGAGTTCTTCTGCCCTTTGACCATTCTTATTTTTTGTCATTATGGTGTTCCTGCTAAATTTGACAGTTTACATAAAAGGAAAAGAATATAATGTCCAATGCAGAAATTATATCTTAAAAAATCATTAACAACTAAATTATGGATGGGAGAAAACAGTTTACTCAATGTAGCCACCCTCAGGTTCTACCACAGCTCAAGATGGCTCCAGAACTTGGTGCATGCGTTCCACACTGTTTCCCTGAGAAAATCTTCGAACATTTCTTGATCTTGGTCACCAGCTTGGCCTTGGCATTGCAGTTGGCATCTTTCAGTTACTCCCCACACATACTAGTTTGAGGCTACAATCAGAGGAGGTAAAAAATTGGAGGTCTGGAAAGGAGCTGAATCCTACTGCCACACAGCAGCAACCCTCTCCAGCCAGGGATTGACCAGTCTTCAGCAGCTTCACATAGGTGTCTGAATGGAGACTAAGGTCCTGATCAAAGATGTGGTGATAGGTTCCGACATGCAAATGCAGTCAAAATGCCTGATATGTTCCTTCCTTCCAGCTACAGCTTTGTAGTTTCCGTTGCAACAGACCTTGCTATGTCTTAGATTTTTTTCAGTGTTCACAGTGCATTAAGCAGTAGTTATGATGTCAGCATTTTGATAATTGGCACGAATCATCATGATATGGGTAAATCTTTTCCAATATTCAGATGGCTTCCAGTCCTCCATGTCAGCTAACTTTTTCTCAACTACAAAATTAATTTTTATGTTCTGCAATGCTGTTAACTGTTCACATCGTCTTTTCTTCATTAACAATCGCTCAACAAGTACCTGTTTCTCATCAACATTGGTGCTGAGGTTATTATCATTCATGTCTCTCTAACCTCAGGTAATAGAAAACAGATGCCAACTTTTCAGGCAATTAACCAATCGCCCATCACTTCGGCCTCCTGGTCGATGTCAAATGTGGCAGACTCGTTGATACATTAACTAACCTTACTGTGTGCGATATAACTGCACGTACATCCACAGTGGGTCCTCTCCTAGCTGATATGACACTATTCTCCGCCAATACCTGGACATCACTCAATTAATGTTCCGAAACAAGGACACCAAACATGATGCTACTCACCACTTGAGGGTTGCTAAACAGGAATTCCGACACATGTTGGATCTGGGGATTATTCAACCATCCAGCAACGGTTGGTCCATTCCACTCCATTTGGTACACAAAAAAGAGATGAATGGCTGGCGCCCTTGCGAGGACTTTCAAGCCCTCAACAACTCTTTAGTGCCTGACACCTATCCCATACCAAACTTCACGATTTTTCCGGCTCACTGAACGGAGCTCGAATATTCTCCAACGTCGATCTTATGTGTGCCTACAGTCAGATCTCCGTCAAACCTGCTGATTTTTCGAAGATGGCCATCAACATGCCCTTTGGACTGTTTGAGTTCTTGTGGGTGCCTTTTGGCCTGCGTAATGCCATGCAGACATTCCAGCGCTTTATGGATACCGTCACATGGGGTTTACCGTTCGTCAGTGCTTACATAGAAAATCTGTTAGTGGTGAGTAATTCTAAGGGGCATTTGCATCAACTTTTCCAGTGGCTAGCTGGGTACGGCATTGTAATTAACATGAGTAAGTGTATCTTTGGAGTCTCATCATTACCATTTCTTGAACATATCGTCGACAAGGATGGAATTTGTCCCCTCCCCGTAAAAGTGGATTTCACAGTCAACTTTCCTACACCTATATCCTCCGGAAACTACACGAGTTTTTAGGATTAAATAATTTTTACCAACAGTTGCTCTCTCACTGTGCTGAAGCAGCTCAGCCACTTACGGATCTTCTTTGCAACAAAACGAGGAGGAATCATGCAATAATGCTAAGCAAAGAAGAGTTAGCCTCTTTCAATAAATTAAAGGATATGCTGGCTAAGGCTGTGATACTGGTTTATCTATAACCTGATGCTCTACTCTGTACTGGTTGACGTGTCCCTTTCCAGATTCAGTGGTGTACTTCAGCAGTTAGTGGATGGCGGTTGGCAACCCTTATCCTTCTCTTCGAAGCAACTTCAGCCCGCAGAGGTTGAATACAGTACTTTCGGGCATGAATTGCTGGCAGCGTATCTGTCTGTCAAACATTTTCGCAATATGTTAGAAGGGTCGGTTTTCAGCATCTATACGGATCACAAACCACTTGTATACGCTTTCAATGTAAAACCTGATCGCCACTCACCGAGAGAAGTTTGACACCTTGACTTCATCTTGCAATAGTCCACGGATATTTGGTATATCAAAGGTTTGGCTGACACAGCAGCGGACGCGCTCTCACGCATCCAACTCAATGCATTGCACGCCCCAGCAACAATCAATCACAGCATATCAGGAAGGCAACAAAGAGCTTATGAAGCTTCAGAATTCCTCGTCCCTTAAATTCCAGCTATTTCCACTACCTTCTTCTGCCGGTCATATGTGGTGCGATACTTCCACCAGTCACGAACGCCCTTACGCGCTGGAAAAACATTGATGACAAATTTTCTCTGCCTTCCAGTACCTATCACATCCCAGCATCTGCTCAACACAGAAAATGATACCAAGTCATTTTGTGTGGACGAATATTAAAGAAGACATCAGCGCTTGGGTTAGGAGTTGCATCGCATGTCAAAAAGCAAAACTCCACCATCATGTAAAATCACCACTTGGCACTTTCGCAACACCCAATGCATGTTTCCAACACGTGCATATAGATATCGTTGGACCTCAGCCTCTTTCTCACAACTGCACTCACCTTCTCACCTGCGTCAAAAGGTTTTCTCACCGGCTGGAAGCTTGCCCGCTGTCGGATACTTCTGTGGAAACCATCACCAAAATGCTAGTGTTTGACTGGGTTTTGCATTTTGGCACATCCACAACGATTACTACGGACAAAGGATGTCACTTCGATTCCCACTTTTACACCGAGCTGACTCATCTCGTTGGGTGTAAACACACCCATACAACAGTGTATCGCCCAGCAGCTAATGGTATGGTTGAACGTTTCCACCGCCAACTTAAAGCAGCTATCAAAGCTTAGCCAAATTGGCATTCTACCACTAATTCTCCTCAGTATTCATGTATCCGTCAAAGTAATTTTTTCATGTGGCGAGCCATTCAGAAAGTTCAGTGGGCCATAGTTTCCTTGTGACTGGTCTGGAGCAGCAACATTTCTTTCACTAAACAAGAGTCTATTAGGGAATATCATAGAAGAGATCTAGCTTTATGAAAGTCGTACTAGTTGTCATAAAGGAAGAGATGAGATTCATTGTGTATTCCAGAGAATGTGCTTCCAAATATGAAATATATTCAGTGAGAGGGAAGGGGAGAAAGAGAGGGAGTATATGTGTATTTGTGAAGACAGAGTGAGTATGTGAGAAAGGCAAAAAGAGGGGATGTTTGTATGTGTGAGACAGAGAAAGAAAAAGGGAAAGATTAGTCAGTATAAGGGTGTATTGTTTGATGATAATATGAGATGGTAGGTCGCCTTGTTTCTTTGAAGCAACTGAAAGTACTTTTGCACTTTGCTTATATGTGAACATGATGGTGAGTTTGTAAAAGTTGAAGGGAATAGTTTTAGATGAGATTTTAGATAAGTGTGTGCTGTGTGGATTTGGATGCAATGCGTAAGGAGAAGGCAAAAGCGAAGGCGAAAGTGTGCTTACTCTATGGGTTTACTGCTCATAGAACCATCATGGTTGAGAAGTGAAGGAAAGGTGGGTACTGCAAAATTGGTGGAAATTCTTTTGGCACAGGACCAAAAGGATTGTCAGCAGCTTGGGTGGAGGGAGAGCTTGATCATTGTGTGATGCACAGAGGCAGAGAGGAGAGGGCGGAGAATTGTCCAGCGACTTCATAGATGTTAGAGAGTAGGAGAGAAAATGATGCCTTGCTTCAGTAATTCTATACCTCATTCTGTCTTTTCAACTTATACTACAGATCTCTGTTCTTTACAACTGGTTGGTCCTCCATCCAGTTTACTAGGTTATCCTCCTCTCATCATCCATTTTATGTCTTTCTCTCCATTAGGCCCTATTCCCAATCCTTTTACCCACTCCCACTAGAATTCTTTCCCCGTCTGTGTTTTTCCTGCTGTCGTCGACTTCCAGTCATTCAATATCATTAATAATACCCACCTTATTTGTCTTTGATGACCTGAGAAGGCTATGGGTAAACCCACTTCCTCAGAAATAAACTATTAAAAACAAAAAAATATTGCAATATTGAATTGGATACTCGAAGAATTCTGCAAATTTACATGGAAAAGTAAAATACTAATGACTTGAATTCAGACCACCCAAAACGTATTCTCTTGAAATGAGAAGTCTATTTAAACCACTTATCAATTAGTGAGGTTACACTTTCAGGACATCAGGGATTAAATTGAGTAAGTCAAATATGTGCAAATAGAGAAAAGCAACAAAAGTAGATGGAGATTTAAGAAACAAGTAAAAAGGGAATACTCCGGTCAGAGATATACTCTTAGCTTACTTAACTCCAGACAGTGTATAAATGTTTAAAGTTATATATCATTTTCTACCTTGTAAAGAAGAAAGTGATAGCTAAAAATAAAGCAAACATCTTTCACTGGATTTGAAGCAGACACCTTATGATTTTTCACACAAAAACAGAAATATGTACCGAATTAGAAAAGGAAGTAAAAGTTGCTTACTAGTAAATCTTATGTCTGATTGAAAAATATAGTGGGATTAATTTATGCAATGAGCTAGTTTCCGAAAATGTCAATCAGCAAATTTTCCAATGATCTGACATATAATGTCTAATATAGGAAGTTGGTATTAACATAGCTGATTTAATGGTTTAATGATTTAAGTTAATTAAAACTGAATATACACATGTAGTGGGGAGTAAGTTTGATCTTTAGTAAATACTGCAACAACTCCAGGCATGTTTTGGTATAATTAGAACCCCCTCAGTGAAGTATAGTTTTAATTTTTTGTTTTAACTCCCTAGATTAAGAAGTTAATGTTGGCCTAATTATTTACTTTTAAATAGATGCTGAAGGCAACCCTGAGTAATTTTCACTAAAGTCATTATTATATTGGTTGTGTTTTTTTTTTTTTTTTTTGATAGATATGTAATAAAAGATATAACACAAAAATTATCCAATAAAGAGAAAGATCCCTAGGATAATTCAGAGGAAACAACACACAAAGGCTCGAATTTCTCTGCCATATCCAATGTATGAAAAGGCACTTACCTGCATTACTCCATCCTGCTTCGAAAAGCACCCTCAGGTTAGACCCATTCAACCTCACCAGTCTTACCACTCATTCACCTTTTGATTGACACACCAGAAAGCAGCACCTCTCTCTCTACTCTCACATTCCTTTTCAGATGATTCTTGAACAAGTTGGTGATAGTCTGGGCAAACTGGAAAATACCCGTCTTCATATGTTTCGGATGAGTTCACCACACAATCTCTTTTGCTACAGGCATAACGTAGAAAGAGGCTAACTTCATTGATATGAAATGTTGGTCCTTCGATTTTTCACTAAAGAAAATTCTGATTTGTCATAGTAATAGTAATTGTTTAATACCAGTCCAAAATCACTCATGAGTACATAACAGTTTCATTCTCCTCGCTGCACATTTCTCAGAGAGATTTGGTTGTTAGTACTTCTTTGCCAACAGATCTCAAACAATAATATTCTCCCAGTAGCACATACATGTCAAGAACTTAATTCCCGGCCTGAATGTCCTCCAGAAGAGACTGCTCATAATGTTCTCATTGATGCTCCAGGATCAGTCCCTGGTCACTTGCTTGACTCTTGGTTGTTGCTTGACTAAGTAAATGAGATGTAGAAATATGTGCCACTCAAAAAACGCCTACACATGTTTGCGCTTGATTTCATTGTCTTCACCGTCACAGCAGTTCAGTTGTTTCTGTAGGTGCATCAGCCTCTCTGTATGCCTGCACATTTCGAGACCACCACATAGCGAATGTTGGCAGCAGATGAACATCTCTTTTATAAGAAACGAAAGAGCATGCACTCTAGCCTGGTCAGATATTTCTTGTAACATAATACGCCAGTTAGGCAGTAGTACGCCATCGAGGTGATGTCAACATTAGTCGACTTCAACCGACCTCTCGGTCAATATTTGAGTGAAAGTGGCCACTCTGCTAGCGACATATTCCTAGTTTCTGTTCACTTCAATGTCTGATCTGAAATAAAATCCAAGTACCTTCACGAGACCTTTGATTCAGTGTGGATTTGTATGAACTTCCAAGCCCACCAACTTGTACCGTTTAATGTGTATTCCTGTGTACTCCTGGTACTCTTTCAGTATAGTATTGACTGCTTCTGTATTTGACAGATTTTGTCTGCATATACCAACATGGCTCCCCCTGTGACCCACTTTGAGCGGGATATCCTTCAATTTTTTCAACTGTCATTGTAAAAGCTCCACACCCAAAAGATATAGGGGAGGATAGAGGTGAGTAACTTTGAAGAACTGAGTGTTTGATGCTAAATAGTTCCGAGCGGTGGATGTTTTGTTGGACCACAAAACAGACACTGCTGTACAATGTAACAATGCACCCTCTGAAGAAGGGACTGAAACAGCTCTTAGCATAGCCATGAGGTAGACGGCCACCCTGTCGAATGCTTTGGACTGATCCAATTTGACCAGTACCTTGACAAACCCAGATCTATTCTTCACCTGTTCGATAAGCAAAACATGCCATCGACGTGAGCATCAGAATCCATTGTCTTCTGTCTGTTGTCCATCGTGAGCTGTTCAGCGAAGTGCTGAATGGAAACCATGCTAATTTGTTTGGAATCAGAAAATGCTCACCTAGTGTGGTTCGTCATGCACAGAATTCTAACTTTACCATCAAGAAACCAAGTGAATTGTATGAGTATTTAATCAAAACGGAAAAAAATTAGATAACCTGATCAACAAACTAAAAGATTTGATGCCTCATAGATGTGATATAATTCTGAGAAATTTCGGTTTCTTGATTAAGCACAAGGAGCATTCCAGAAGTTTTCAGACTTTTTCAGGAGTGACATTTACTAGGTTTGATCAATAAGTATCCGGACTGTTGCTATAGTAACGAAGCCAAAGCATACAGAGTGAAGCCGCTTGTCAGAGATTGACCTTGAACTATGCGCTGCACGCGCAGTAAGTTTTAACGTTCTAGCGCACTTCCGCTGTTTACAACAGTGCTTGGAAAGAAGGTGTGTAGCATGTGATCGTCGCATTGACCATGACAGAGAAAGTTGTCATGGTGATATCTGCTCAGAAGCCTACTCAATGTTGCAGCAAGTGTATGGAGAGGAGTGTATGGAGAGGAGTGTATGGAGAGGAGTGTATGGAGGGGAGTGTATGGAGAGGAGTGTATAGAGAGGAGTGTATGGAGAGGAGTGTATGGAGAGGAGTGTATGAGCTGCACACAAGTGTACGAGTGGTTCAGACGTTTCCAAGATGGCCGAAAAAATGGCGATATTGACGAATGTTCTGGGAGACACGCAACCAGCAGAAATGAGAAAAGCATTGCAGATGTGCGTGCAGCCGTGAGGGGAAATCGTCAGATCACCATCCGTGAGTTATCAGAGTATGTGTATTTCAGTCCATTATCACTGAAGATTTGGGTATGAAACGCATGTCTGCTGGCTGACCAAAAAGACACTAGGATTTTAGTCGCACAAGATCTCATTGATTGTGTCAAGAACAATGAAAATGTTCTGAAAACTTTGCAAAGGCCTCTGAGCAGGTATCGTCAAGCTTTTAGCAAAATTTGATGCAGATTCTCTACTAAACTTTCTCTGTCATGGTCAGTGCGACGATCACACGCTCCTTCCAAGCACTACTGTAAACAGCGGAAATGAGCTAGAGTGTCAAAACTTAGTGCGCATGCAGAGCAGAGTTTAAGGTCAATCTGTGCCAAGCGGTTTCGCTTTGCGTGCTTTAGCTTCGTTACTATGGCAACAGTCTGGATACTTATTGATCAGACCAGGTATAAGAAAATTTCAATCTCCTTCACAGTGGGATCCTCTGACTTCAATGAACTTGTAACACTCCAGTTACTTCGTGAAGTCCTCCAAGATGAATATACCAAAGACCCTTGTCACAGCCTCCTTCATTTTCAAAACGATTACCCTTGAGGTTCTCCTTCAGCTTGGGGAACTATGAAAAGTCTTAGCGATCAAGGTCTGGATTCTTGAGAGGGCGGGGGAGAATTTTGATGCCCATCTCTGTTAAGTAGTTGGTTACCAGGATGCTCGTCACAGAGCACTCTGGAAACAAACTTTGTATATGTTCAGATCTTCATGAATAATTTTGTGTACAGTTGCCACACCACTTCCAAACTATATGCTCATTGTCTTTGTAGACTCATGAAAGTTGCGACTCATCCAGCACTGATGTTCAGAAGTCCATTTCTTTCCCACGCTTCTCATCGTATCTTACCACCTTTCTGCCATCTCTGAATCTACTGTCCCAGTGAAAAAGTAAAATCCATAAGCAGTCTGGAGTATTTCATAAATTTCTGTAGCGTTTTGTGTCCAATTTAACACAAAACTCTTGTAGTGAAACCTCTCTCTCGGGCATTCAATCACAAATGATAACGAAGCTGCTAACATCTAGCTTTCATCTACCTTGGACCCTTCTGTCCATCATCCTGATTGGTTATTATTTTTCGCGGCAATTGTCACCATGTTCTGCTTGCTAAGGGGGCATTACATCCAATCGACGGCTTCAGATAAGATCACGCGAGAAGGAGTTTTACTGGGTTTCCGGTGAGCCCTTTTTCGCCTATAAATAAGCCCGATCCAACGACGGCAGTCGTCTTCGATTTCAGATCTCTCACAGGTCTGGTCGCTGACCACACTCGTCTTCGATTTCAGATCTCTCACAGGTCTGGTCGTTGACCACACACATACAGAACACAGCTACAGCCAGTTCCAGTGCCGACGTCTTCACCACCAATGCACTGTCTACCATTGTCGTCGCCAGCAACACCAACATCAACAAGCTCGGTTTTATCTTCACTGTATGAGTGGAGTTTCCACTCACGAACAACAATCAGAACTAACCAGCGAGAATATTTCGTATCAGGTAACACGGTCGCAGCATTCGACGCTCAACACACATAGTGTGATACTACAGCTCTGCTCCTTGGCCACAACTTCCTGCGTATGAATATTCTATCTCCTTGTGTAACTCTTATACGAACTGGTATTTCTCTATCTCAGTGTTAAGATTTTTTACAGTCTATGTTACAGACACTCTTACTATGTTCTGTGTTTCCTCTCATTCACACGCACACTTGTACACTCACATATTGTATACACACTATTGCTTATATGACTGTCCGTCACTTCACATTGTTGTATACCTTCTCTTGTATCAGAAGGCCTGACTTATCTACTGTGTTAATTTTATATGTCGCATGCACGCGCACACAGACACAAACAGTTTCACTTTGTTAATAAATTTATTCTCATTATATATCTAACGGTTGAGTTTGTCCTAAGTTCTTTTACTGGCACTATGGCTCGTATCTCTTACGACGAGCCTTCCAACTTATATATCTTGTTTTGTGTTCGACCGTGCGACATGGTAAAAAGGAGCCTTTACCGTCTAAGTCGCCATCTCCTTTGGTTCGCACGGTCGAAGTATTACACTCTATTGCATAGTAAGCTTCCAGAAGTCTCGCTACATTCTGCAATTTAATCAGCTGTAACAAGCAGCGTTTAGTAGAGTGTGTTCAAAGTGCAGTTACAGCCATCTCCTTCAATCTGGAATAACAAAAGATGGCAGGTCAGTATATTAGATGTGTTGTAATGACAAACGGTGCACCCTAAATAATTCCCGATTATTTAAATAAGTTTATTTTATTAAATTTAGTTTGAAATTGCACAAAAATAATTAAAATGCGCTCCTCGACAATCAATTGTTCATGTTCACTCCATTGTTTGTATACATTCGGCCAGTAAAACATCTCAATATGGCAGCTAATAGGCGAAATGAGATCGTAGCTCTGAAAAAAGCAGAACATAGCATCAAAAGACGTGAATTCAAGGGTTGGTATTGATCCCCAAACAGTCTATAATGTCATGAAACACTACACTGAGAGAGATTCAATCGACAGCAAGCCTGTTCCTATTTGAAAACGATCCGTAAGGACGAAACAATTGGTGGATGTCGTCTGAAAGGGAGTGTCACAAAATCCATGGTAGAACATGAGGCAAATGGCAAAAGGTCTCGATATCTCTGATAACCATGCGATGTGTCGTGCATGAAGACTTAAATTGTAAGTCATTTAAATTGCAACGTCAACACCTAATTTTGGCCGCTCCAAAATCGAAGTGACTGGATAGGCGCAAGAAAATGGTGGAGGAGATTCAGAGTGCCGGTGACAATGTCTTCATCTGATCGGACGAAAGCGAATACCCAAAATGACAAGATTTTGGCCACGAGCTCGGATGCTGTTTCCAAAGGCGCCCGAATGAAACCCGCCGGAGTGATGGTCTGGGTGGCAGTGTCATCTGGTGTTCATAAAAATGTTGAGGATAATGTTTTGCCATGGGTGACCGAAGCATCTGGAGATAATTGTGTGTTTACGCAAGACAGTGCTCCTCATACGTCGTATGTGGTACAACAATGGTGCAGGAGCCATTTCAACGGATTCTGGGACAAGAATATGTGGCCTCCCTCCAGCCCAGTTGTCAACTCTACGGACTTCGCTATTTGGCTCATTCTAGAAAGTGACGTGTCAAGAGTTTCCTACAAAAATATAACCGCTCTGAAGAAAGCCTTAGTCGTGTCATGGGATCGTTTAAGTGAAGAAGTCATCCGGCATTCGTGTGACTCTGTTCTTGGCCGTCCACAGACGATTGTGAAGGCTAAAGGCGGACATATTGAATGAAACGTATCTCAATATGTTACATGACCATATTTAATTAAAACCTAAAGAACTCGTGTGTTTTTATGCTCTTTACTAAAATTAATGACTAAAAATCAGTCGGGAATTCTTTGTGACGTACCCTGTATACTAAAATTACAATAATCTATGACAGTTATAACTGCCTCCACTAAAAAAAAGTATCCAAACTTCTGGAATGAGCTCGTATTAGTGTAAGGTTCTTCTTGATCTTTAATGCACACATTAAATTGAAATTTTTTGTACACACACACACACACACACACACACACACACACACTTTGAAAAAAATGACAAATTTTTGTGGAGTTATTAATACTGTCAATAATTGTTGTAGGCTAATTTAAACTGTTTGTGTCTAAACTCTCTAAATGAGTAAAAAAATTCCCTTTTCCTTCTATATCGTTTGAATCGAAAATGATTCAGTGATCAGAAATAACGTTCAACCATCGAAACTCTTGTCTTTAGATTTAGTAATGCGAATGAATACTACTAGCAACATGAAATCCATTTCAACTTGTTACATAGTCAGGTTGTTGATGACTAAAGCGGCACCCCATCAGGTTAGTTTTGCAAGGAGGGTTACTTGAAATCCGGTGGGGCAAAAGCAACTTCTGTCAAAAGAACGGATGAACCCACTATGGGATCAATGTATATATCGCAATAGTGTTCAGGAACAGAGATACACGCGGTAGCGAACGAGCGCGCTTTAAGAACACTGTGGGAATGATTAAACAGCTAACTTTTGTCAGAGCATCTGTTTAAGAAAATTTGAAAAGATGATACTGGAATGTCATACCTGATCTTGCGCTACTTGCTAATTCCTTGTATGATGTGCAATATCTACTAATCTTCCTCATGATAGCAGCAAACTGTAGGGCTCTACATAAATGGCAAGGGGAAAAAATGAATACATTCACATTTGTCACCAAAACAGCATAACATTTCAACCCTTATTCTAAACTGTGTCGATGATTTTAAATATCTAGGTTCGTGTATGATGAGCTCAGCCTGCAACAAATTATTGGCCAATATTGGGATATCTGATTTAAGCCAACCCTTTAAAATCGACATCATTTGTACTTCTCTTGTTGGGGCTGTCTTCAGTGACATGGGCATTTCATACAAATTTCAAACATTGTTAGATTTCTTTTACTTGTCTTCTATGTAGGTTACTCGTTCGCGATGGCGTAATCTAGGTAAAGCATAGTCTGAGACAGTTGCAGTTCTCTAATCACCCGTGCGGCTGCATCCTCTGTTGCTGTCTAAGAAATCACTAGTTGACTTTCATCTCTCTCTCTCTCTCTCTCTCTCTGTGCATGTATACGTGTGTGTGTGTGTGTGCGCGCGCGCGCACACACACACACATACATGCATAAATACACACACATACGCACACACGCACGCACACACACACACACACACACACACACACACACACACACACACACACACACACACACACACACACAATCAAAATAAGCAACAGGATATCAAGTAGTGATGCAATACTACTTGATATCCTGTTGCTTATTTTGATTTTATTCACCTTACTTCGAGCTGTGTGCAGATAATACCAGACTGACTCGGTGCTTCAACTTAAGTACCTAATTCAACTGAATCTCAATTATTTCTTTTATATATATATATATATATATATATATATATATATATATATATATATATATATATATATATATATATATATATATAGAGAGAGAGAGAGAGAGAGAGAGAGAGATAGATAGATAGATAGATAGATAGATAGATAGATAGATAGATAGATAGATAAATTCAAGGTGAATATGGTACTTAAGTTTAGGTACCGGAATTAAGTATGGTATTATCCATACAGTTTCAAAATAAGGTGATTAAAGTCAAAATAAACAACAAGGATACCCAAAGTTAATGCAGTACGATCGTTTCATGCGACTCCATTTAATTAAGCAATGTGAACATTACATCAAATGTAAAATGCAGAGCAACCTCAGCTGCACAAAGATATAGAAATTTATTGAAATTGTATTTCAACAGAAGGACATTTTTATAACTACATTTAAACTCTCCAAGTAGAAAGGAAGAATACAAAAACCATTTTGACTTAGCCAGACCATACAGGCTAGTAAATAATTCTGAGCATATTTTGTAACTGTCACTGACAGTTAAAAAATCAGTGACAGTTAAAAAAATTTGCTCAGAATTATTTACTAGCCTGTACGGTCTGGCTAAGTCAAAATGGTTTTTTGTATTCTTCCTTTCTACTTGGAGAGTTTAAATGTAGTTATAAAAATATGTCCTTCTGTTGAAATGTAATTTCAGTAAATTTCTATATCTTTGTACAGCTGAGGATTGCTCTGTATTTTACATTTGATGTAATGTTCACATTGCTTAATTAAATGGAGTCGCATGAAACGATCGTACTGCATTAACTTTGGGTATCCTTGTTGCTTATTTTGACTATATATATATATATATATATATATATAACGTTGACCACTAACGTGGACATTTGATATATATATATATATATATATATATATATATATATATATATATATATATATATATATATATATATATATATCAGTTGAATAAAGTTAAGTTTTCACGTTTTTCATTATTGTATTTGAAATTTTTTTTTTACAATATTGAAATGTGTTAAACATTTAAAAAAATATTTTGTAATGTTCATCAAGTTCAATTAGCGCTTTCATACGTTTGTAGTAATCATCACATTTCAAAATGTACTTGACTGACAGTTGAGGTCTTAACTATTGTAAAATGACTGAGTTCCTCCTTTTTATACCTCTAAGAAGGCGCCAACAAGCTGGATTTTTCGAATACGGTTTTGACCAATCCACATGCAGCTTAAACGTCATGGTTTGCCGGGCGTACCGATATTACTGGCATAGATCCCGCCTTTATTTTAACCAATTCGCTTGCAGTTTACATATAATGGTTTTATGAGTGAGAAAACTTAGTTGGTTTCAATCGTTTTTATTTCAATTGGTGGGAGTCTTCCATAATTTGTTTATTTTCATATATTAAATATATTTTTTAATCCACATCATTAACTGGTTGTTATATTATTGTTGTTATTTCCGTTCAGAACAGGTTTGAACATTTAATAAAACGTTTTTCTTTTATCTTTCTTTCAACCTCACTTGTGTCATGTAGGTTGTGGAAAGGCAAAATTAGAAACATTTTCTGACCACATGTCTCTTTATGTTCGCTCAAAGGAATTTGGCGAACATTAGTGTTCCGGATTAGTTGTCTGTGGACTCGTGAGCGTTCCGATAATGCATTCCTTGTCTCGCCAATATATAGTCCCTCGCAATTAGGGCATTTAATGCAGTGGATTAAATTTCTAGTTTTGTAGTTCATATCTGCATTTGCAAAAATCTGTTTTATGTTCTAATGGATCTACCAGTATGCATATATTGACACGTTCCACATCTGTTATTACACTTGGATACTGTGAATGTTTTATCCTGTTTGTTCATGTTGAATTTTGCCTTTATTAATAGTTTCTTTAAGTTATGTGGTTACCTTTTGCTTAAGATAAGTGTTTGATTAGTTATGTTTTTGTTTTTTTTTTCACTTTGTTTCATGATTGGCAAATTTGTTTTGATGATGTTAAAAATGTTTTGGTGATGCGAATTGTATGTTACTAGAAATGGTGTTGTGTTCCGTTGATAGGTTCGTTTTTCTCGTGTTGCCCTAAGTTGCTCTCTAGGTATCTCTTTTGCTCGTTGTATGCTATTTTCTATAAGTAGGGGAGGGTATTTTTGAGTACTACAAGTCGTATGATCCTGGTATTTGGATCATCTACTGTAGCATAAATTTTCCTGGCTAGACAGTACGGGATATTGCGTTTTGTCTGTGTTGGGTGGCATGATTTGAAATTTAGGTACTGGTATGTATCTGTGCTTTTGTAATAATATCAGTTGTGATTATGGTGTTGTTTTTAATTACCACTATGTCAAGAAATGGTAATTGTGTGTTGCTCATTTCTCTTGTGAATTTGAGACTAGGGTGTAGATTGTTGAGGAGGGTGCTGATTCTTCCAGATTTTCTAGGGATTTGGTCCAAATTAGGAAACAACCATTGAAGTATCTTTTCCGCGTGTCCTCTATATGTCTTCTAAAGGTCATGCCGTAGTTCTCTTCAATTCTTTAAAAAAAGGTTTTGTTCCAAGTATCCCAATACTGATTTCACGAAAACTGAAGCAAATCGCGTCCCCTTAGTTGTGCCTCGAATTTGGAGGTAGTTTTTTTCCGTTGTAAAGGAATGTATTGTTTTCAAGGATTAGGCTGACCACACCTAGTATGAAGGTTACAGTAAATCTACTGGGGATCACTTCTCTGTTTCTCAACCCAGTATTTTATGGTAGTAATTCCCAAATCATGTGAAATGTTCGTATATAAGTTTATTGGATTCTATTGTTTTGGGCAGATGTGACAGGAAATCGATGTCATCCCGAATGAAACTGGATATGTGACTACATAGTGGTTTTAGGATAATGTCAATGAAATTGCTCAGACGATGTATAGGACAAGCTGGACCAGGTATAATGGGTCTTAGTTTAAGATCTTTTGGTTGTAGCAGTTTTATGCATTCACTACCTTGTTCCTTTATAGCGTTTTGTATTACTTTTGACTTATGTATTTTCGGTAAGCCATAGAAGTTGCCGGATTTCAACACAAAATTGGTAATATAGTGCCTTTCATTAGGAGTGGGGGAGTTATAATGTTTTAAGTCTAAATTGAGTTTCTTCATGATGCGGTGGTCAATAGTTGAGGGTATTTTACGATAGAACGTTGTATCCTTTAAATAATCTTCAGCTAGATCCCGGTAATATTCCGTATCCATTATAACAATGGCACTCCCTTTATCCGCTTGTTTGATGACGATTGTGTTGTCATTTTAAAGACAGACGGACAATTATTCGACAGATAGTTGGCTGACAGACAACTTACAGACAGGACAATTGTGTGTTATGGTGCAGAGTCCTGTTGCCAGACATAGGGTGTTCCAGCAGCCAGCCTCTTGACTCAGGACAGCACAACCTCCTCCAGGCACTCGATGTGGGGATGTAGGCCTCCGTGTTGAGTCTGAGGCCGTGTGGGAATTGTCTGTCGGCGAATTGTCTCCACACGCATTTTAAAGACATATAAGGGCAGACTTTTCTAGTTTTGAAATGTCTGGTCCTAACGTTGATGTTATGCCTGGAAAGGATATCAATGAACTGATTTAGATGTGTATTTCGTCCTTTTGGGGGGTTAAATTTTGATTTATTCTTCGCCAAGGATTCGTCATTCTCATTATTTTTATCAGTAAAAAACTCCACAAGTAGTTTCCGACAAAAGTTTTGGATATCTTCCTCCAATTCCTGATGATTGATTGTAGGTGTAGGTGTGAATTTTAGTCCTTTCATCAATAATCGAAATCCATCACTGTTTATATTTCTTTTTGACAGATTAATAATTTTAGGGTCTATCTTATCAGTTGTTTCAGTTGTTTCTTCTTGGACTTTTTCTTTCTCCTGCGTTTGTTGTCCTGACCCTAAAAAATAGATTCTTTTTTGTTTATTATTTCTTCTATTATTAACATCTTTTATCAGGTGAGCTTTGTATTTTGGCTGTGGTGTTTAGTTAAGTATGATTTATCTCTTGCACCTAGGTGTGGGTATATTACTTATATTTTCAGTTTGTGAAAAGAAATTTTTGGGTTTATTTGACGGTCTAGTTTAGTTTTTTGTTCTGTTTCTAATACGTGATTTTGGTTGAAGTCTTGAATGTGATTTCTTGCCGGCTTTTCTTCCTCTAATATTTTGATCAAATGAATAATTGTTTTGTTTACTAACGTTTTTATCAAACGAACGTTTGTTTTGTTTATGGTATTCTTGTATGTTACGTATACTGGTATTTCTTTGTATTTTTAAATGATAAAATGTTCTTACCGTATTTCCTTGTGGTTGACTGTTTTTGTTGCAACGTGTTTTCATGTATGCTGTGTTGGTTAGGTTGCTTCCTTATATTTCTTTTACGTGGTACTGAGGTGTCATTAACGTAGTTTTCAGTAAAATCAAGGAACACTTGTTTCTTTTGCCATAAATGTCTTGATTTACTTTCTTCTTTTGTAATATCTTTAATCCACATCTCCTTCTTTTTCTCAGCTATGTTTCCTGTGGTTATCTGTATATATAAAAGGCAGGATGTGTGTGTGTGTGTGTGTGTGTGTGTGTACGTGAATGTAATTTATGCACGTCCACAAATTAGCACGCATGTCGCTCCAATTTTAGGAGGACATTCGTCATGACCCTATCTGCATTTTCGTCAACTTTTTTTTTCTCTCAGAGGCACCTGCGTATAGTTATAAAAATCGATTTTTAACCATAACTTTTACCAATTTTGAAGTTTGCTAACATGGTGAAGTCAAAGTGTATGCGTGTGAAGGAGAGAGAAATTGTGTGTTGATGTATGTGTGTGTGAGAGAGGAGGAGTGAGGGAGAGATAGAGATTGTTTGCCAGCGTCTAACAAAAAAAAAGTAAAGAAAAAGTGGGACAGGGAGACGGAAAGCGTCTAATGAAAGAAAAAGTAGGTGTGAGTAAGGAAGACAGTGTCAGCGTTCATCAAAAATGAAAATGTAAAATGCTTTTTCTTAAACATGAGATATAGTTTCAAATATAGGATGTTTTTGAAAGACACTATATTTTATAATGAGATTATATATACTTTCTCACACAACAATTAAAATATACTTATTTTAAATCATTTATTTATTTTAAATCGTTTATCTTTCTCATCCCTCTCACTCTCACACACATACATACTACTTTGGGAGCGAAAGAGTTTTGTTTATATTTCACACCGAAGAAAAAAGTTTATTGACAATCCATTTATTTAACAACAATGAACCAAAGAGGTATGTAACAATTTGTCAGTGAATTACATAATATAAATGGGTAAAATTTCCGAGGCTTCCACCACACCCCAACCCGTTTTTCGGACCACATAAAGGATTTTGTAGCAGGCCAGGATAGTTGATTCCACGCAAAAAATCCGATTTATTTTTTTCTTAGTGAAAATCGTGCGAGTGTTATCTAAAATTTAGTTGGAGTTTTTCATGGTAAATTTGAGATTTAAAAAAAAAAATGTATCCATATTTTTAATCTCCGTATTTTTCCCGTACATTGAAAAATAGATGGTGAAAAGATCAATGTGTTGGGGGAGTGAAATTCCAAGGATTTCAGCACCCCAGTGACAGGCATCCATTTGGGGGAGCCATGCTTTTCACATGGGCAACTTCATGTGGCCTGCTCCCGTGTGGGTAGTGGAAACGCTCTTTTTGTGTATGTTCCTCAGGGCAGAACACGCAATGTTGTCTATAGCGAAGTTTTATAGACAAGTTGTCATTGCAGCCGATGTGGTTATAAACAATGACCCGGAAGCATTGGCCGGACATATTCTCAAACCATGGCAACATGACTTATGGACTCTTCCTCTTTTTTATTGGACAATGCTGACTTTTCCAACAACAATGCTCATTCGGCTGATATCAGTGATTGGCTAAGTTGCTCATAGAGTTAACCTAGAAGGGACAGGCCCCTTATTTTTTTGGTTAAAGCTGTGGTAAGTTTTCCTAAGTTACTCCAATCCAGATCCCCAATGCAAATCTTCAGATCAACCTTCTCCTATGCAGATCTCTAATGCAACTTAAAGAAAAAAAAAACAGTCAATGAGTGGAAATAACCGATAAACTAATTCCTTGAAGGGATTTCCCAATCAAATTGCCAGCAAACCATTTTCAGCCAAACCAATTTCAACGGATTTCGCTCAAATCTAATGTCGAGGTTACTTATTTTGGTTTGAAATAAAGCACTTGATCAATTAATAATCTTAGCTTAATCCCGGGCAACGCCAGGCTATACTGCTAGTTTTCGATATTGCCTTAATAATTTCATTGTCCAACGTTTTGTATTTTGTCTTGAACCGACTTAAATTGATAGAAATGTCTGTCTTCAATTTTGACATAGTCAGCGTCCATCTTAGTTTTGTTTCTTCCCCCGGTTTTCCTATAATTTCCTTAATTAAGAATTTACGAGGAAGTATGGGTACGTTTGACTCAATATATATAAAATGTATGTATGTATCGAAACAGGAAATTTGAAAAAAATTTGGGGTATTATTTATATTGCCCGTGTTAAAAAATTGTACGTGTTACAGAAACATGTAAGATATATCCTATTAGAAATTCATCAGACAGAGAAACAAATAATGCAAAATTTACATTTGGATGAAGCTTTAATTAATAATCAGTAGTCAGGAACGTAAATTTTGTATTATTTGATCTCTCAGAAATATTTCTTGTAGAAGATAGCTTTATAGCTTTGTTAAGCTATACACAAATAAACAAGTAGAGACGAGAATATATTTATCAAAGGTTTATTACTTTACGTACATCAGGGCTTAAGTCGTCAGTTATGTAGTGGTGCGAAATTTATAGCCGTCATTGAGGAAGTACAATCTGCGCATGCGCAAGGGACTTGCCTTCCCGGAAGCCCCTCGAGTGCGCATGCGTAGTAAAACTAGTACTTAAAGAGTTTCTTTCACTTTCTAAGCCTCTTGAGCGCGATACCTTCGACGTGACAACACCTTGTTCCTCAACGAAGCACTCTTCACCACGATGCCATTGATGTGATAGCTACTTGCTCCTCTGGCATGCATCAAGGAAGCTCTTAACCTTCCATTACCATTTACGTGTCATCCAGCTTAGCAGCCGCTGATTAACTTATAATTGATATTGGAAGGTTAAGAGCTTCCTTGATGCATGCCAGAGGAGCAAGTAGCTATTACATCGATGGCATCGTGGTGAAGAGTGCTTCGTTGAGGAGCAAGGTGTTGTCACGTCGAAGGTATTTGCGCTCAAGAGGCTTAGAAAGTGAAAGAAACTCTTTAAGTACAAGTTTTACTACGCATGCGCACTCGAGGGGCTTCTGGGAAGGCAAGTCCCTTGCGCATGCGCAGATTGTACTTCCTCAATGGCGGCTATAATTTCACGCCACTACAGTTATTTCTGTTTAGCTAATTCAACTACCTGGCTAGCCGGCAGCGAAGTTCCTGTCTACAGATCGTCTGTTATGAATCCTGCCCTACATAGCCCACCTCCCTAATTGTTGACTGTCATTGGAACCAGGAAAGTGTTTGAATTATCCTGCCTATGCAAGCGGTTACTCGATTCTTTGGTGACTGTTCCTTGTCAAGGGTTGGTGTGATCTGCTTAGGGCGGCCCCTGTTTGGTGGTTGGGCTACCTGAATGGAGCTGTCAATATCGAGATGGGCCGGTTTCAATCTATCGATGGAGACTGTTTTGTCGTCCGCCAATTAGGAGCTGGAATGTTTTATCTCCCGAATGTATGACTTGATATGGAATGTCGTAGGGTAACTGGAGGGGTTTCGTTGAACGAAAACAAAGTTAGCCGTGCGGAGGTTATTTGGTACGGATGATCTGGGTGTACCATGTGCCGACATGGGAATAGGGCGCAACTGGCCCACGCTGTCTCTCAGTTGAGCGAGGTACCTTTTGACATCCGGGTCTGATTTCATATTCGGAAGGAACTCTCCAGGCACCGTAAGAGGAGCACCATACACCATTTCTGCGGAGGAAGTGTTGAGATTTTTGGGGAGGAGGTACGGATTCCCAATATCACCCATGGGAGTTGGTCAATCCAATTTGGCCCGTTAAGTCTGGTTGTCATGGATTCATTCAGGCAGCGGTGAAATGTCTCCACTAATCCGATGGTCTGTGGTGGTAGGCCAATGGGCGGTTCATTGTGATTCCAGAAAGATCACACATGCCATTCCACAGCTTTGAGGTGAATTGTGTACCCCGATCAGATGAGATGCAGTCTGGGACACGAAACGGGCAACCCAATTTGCGATGAAGGCTCGACTGACTTCTTGTGTTCCCGTGCTGCGGAGAGGAATAGCCTCAGGCCAACGGGTGTAGCAGTCTACCAAGGTCAGTAGATTACTAAACCATACTGTTCCAGCCTATCAAAAAGAGTCACGAGGTGCTTCTTATGTAGCTTCGCATTTTGGCTTGCTATAGGGATATCTAAGTATGCAAAGACAAAATCGAGACCTCTGCACACGGTGTCCATCAAGCGTTGGAAGGATTGTGCTGCGTTTTTCAGGCCAAAAGGTGTACGTAGGAATTCGTACAGACCGAAAGGAGTTATCAACGGTTTTCAGTACATCGTCGTCTTGTACTGGTATTTGCTGATATCCTCGGATGAGGTCAACCTTTGAAAAAACCGAGCACGCGGTTAGATGGGCTGAGAAATCCTGTATATATGGAATGGAGTAGCGGTCAGGTGTCGTATCTGCGTTTAGACGGCGGTGATCTCCGCAGGGTCGATAACCTCCGTTGGATTTGGGGGCCACTTGCAGGGACGATGACCAGGGACTGCTTGATCGGCGAACTATGCCCAATGCCTTCATATTGTCAAACTCAGCCTTTGTGATTGCAAGTTTGTCTGGTGATAGACGATGTGCGCGGCTGTGCACGGGGGGGGGGGGGGGCTAGATGTGGTGTGTGACCCTGAGGCGGACTGTAAGTTTGGAGAATGTCGGAGTGGTGAGATTGGGGTGACTTACAAGATTTGAGAATTCGTTCTTGATCTGCAGGACGGTTGCTATGCGGGGACGGTATGTGCCGATGTTGCAAGAGACACAGAAGCGTATGTGTTGTTGTAGAGGAGTCGTCTTCCCCGCAAATCAACCAGTAGCATGTGTGCTCGAAGAAAGTCTGCACCGATTATGGGCTGATGGACATCGGCGATGATGAATGCCCATGTGTATTTTTGTGTGCTGATGTTGAGAGAAAGGGTGCGACAACCCTATGCCTCAATTGTGGACCCGTTGACGGCTGTTAAAGGTTGGCTACGCTTTCCGTGACAGAGGTCCCTTGCCGACACTGGGATCACGCTGACTTCTTCTCCTGTGCCAATTAGGAATCTGCGTCCGGAGCTCCAATCGCGGACATAGAGGAACATTTGATCATGTCTGCCGGCTACCAGGTCGTTCAATAGCGGCCGGCCCTGGAGTTTCCCTGGGTCACTGGTGAAGAGGTCCCAAAGCTACATGGTTGTTTGCACTTTGTAGCCATTTTCCCGAACTTTGCATGGTAGAAGCACAGGTCATCTTGTTAAACCTTACCCTGTCTCGGGGCTGACCCTATGGCGTTGACCGTAACACCTCTGGATAAAAAATGTTTGTCAGCTGCCTTCACTAATTACCGCGGGTCCTTGATTTCGGTCTGAGTTATGAGGGCCTGGACCTGGGGTGGCAGCTTGCGGAGGAATATTTCCCCTAATTAAAAAGGAAGGCGACTCACCGGAGAAGGGGAGGGACTAATGCCAACATCTTGTTCATCAATTCCAAAGGCTTAGAATCGCCTAATTCCTCCTCCAGTATCTTGGCTGCCGCTTCTCGTTCACTGCGTCGGAATGTATCAACTAGCCTATTTTTCAATATGGCGTATTTGTGCATTGGTGGGGATCGAGTTAAAATGTCCAACACGCTCATTGCTGCTACAACGTACGAATATTTCGTTTGGTCAGCCATTACCTTGTTTATATTCAATTGGGCTTTCGCCTGCGCAAACTATAGTTATGGCTTCTTAAGGCCAGAATAGTGGTAGCCTCTGTTGTTTTGTTGCTTGCCATGTTTGTTTCGATAGTGAGAGCTGTTGTTCTATCGTCGGGGTCGCCAGTTATAGCTTTGTTAAGCTATACACAAACTAGTAAAGAGAAGAATATATTTATCAAAGGTTTATTACTTTACGTACATCAGGGCTTAAGCCGCCAGTTATTTCTGTTTAGTTAATTCAGATTCGTTTAACGGTCACTGCTAATATTATTTTGTTTCTCTTCTCAAACCGGAAGTTTCTTTCGTTGCTGACCAACTCCTTAGCTAGCCCGCAGCGATTCCAGTCTACAGATCGTCTGTCATGAATCCTGCCCTACAGCTTACATGTTTCTCTTACATGTACAATTTTGCTACTCCTATTAGCAGATGAAACACATGTAATGGTGAATAAAAAATACCATTTTTTTTCAATCTCCTCTTTTCATATGTAATTACTTTGCAAAAACTATTTTCCAACTCTTATGCATGCCTCACACAATTATAACCTCTACATACAGTTTCGGAGTACTGGATTATGTAGAAGTGCTTCCTGAGGAGACAGCTTGGTTTATAACCTATAACGGGGATAAGAAAATGAGGGAAATGGATATACGACTGGAGATGAAATGAACTGGTGAGCGACGGTTTATTCTCCGTTATAAAATACAATGATTGCCATACATAAAATGAAATAACATAACAGGTTACAACAAAAATGTATGAGAGACTTCGTGGTTAGGCAGGACTGTCGATCTTGTAGACATTAGTTGACGTACTGTTGTTTGGTGGTGTGTTGGTCTGTTGGTTGTGTGATGTTCATACAGCAACGGTGTAGGCAGGTGTCTGATGGAGTTGAAAGCAGAGACTGGCTGGTGTCAGATACATCGTTGCCAGAGACGAGTTGCGTGTGGTCAGTGGCGTGTGCCAAAGACCTAGAGCAGTCGAGAACTGCCGTCTTTATAGAGAATAGTAGGCTTCCAGGAGCTGGTGATTAATTTCCCGCGTAAGGCAAAATGAACTGTTGCGCCAACATGACTGGACGGCTGGAAACCGACTAATAAAAACAACAAATTCAGCTAATCACAAGGACCTACTGGAACGAAAAGGGTTGTGGAGCTGATATTCAGGTATTTAAGCCTAGATAACCTATAACGAAAACATCTTATACATAATGACTGTAAATCACTTCTGCTACAAACCCAATTTACACACTATATGCATGCATATGTTTAAGTTTTCTGTCCCACCAGACAGACATACATACACACACATGCACACATGCATGCATACATACACACACACTGAGACACACACATGCGCAAAAACAAACAAAAGCAAAAAAGAACGCAGCGTAAATAACGGACAGTCAAGACTATTGATAAGGTTGCATATGTATATTCTTTTACTTGTTTCAGTCATTTGACTGCGGCCATACTGGAGCACCACATTAAATGGATTTTTTAGTCGGACGTATTCTTTATAAGCCTAGTACTTATTCTATTGGTCTCTTTTGCCGGACCGCTATGTTACGGGGATATAAACACACCAACATACGTTGTCAAGCAATTGTGCAGGGACAAATACGGTCACAAAGACACACACACATAAATACATACACACACACATAAATACACACACACACGCATAAATACACACACACACACACACACATATACTGCTGTGTTTGGGGAGAGTCGTTTTCTTATTGTGCCTTAAAATTTAACACATTCACCGGTAAAATTTCCACTTATTTTTCTTTTTATTTTCCTAAAATTTTCGTTGCGTTTTGCAACCTTATCAATAGTCTTGACTGTCCGTTATTTACGCTGCTTTCTTTTTTGCTTTTGTTTGTTTTTGCGCATGTGTGTGTATGTATGCATGCATGTGTGCATGTGTGTGTATGTATGTCTGTCTGGTGGGACAGAAAACTTAAACATATGTTAGCAGAACAGTCCACAACTCTTCTACTTTACAGTAGATATGTAGATGACATTAATATCATAGTTAGGACCAACTCTAGTGACGGTCGTGTAGAAACCGAAAGGAACGTAATGGAGAGCACCCAGCAAATAGCTAACTCCATCCACCAAAGTATCAAGGTAACTATAGATTACCCGACTAAATACCCTAACAATAGGCTCCCTGTACTTGATACTGAACTTTGGTTAGAGACTGTGAACAATAGAGTGCAGCTCCTTCACTCATATTATATGAAACCCATAGCTTCAAAATATGTTGTTCACAAGAACTCAGCTTTGTCACACAGCTTGAAAATTAACATACTGATAGCAGACTTAGGATAATGAACAACATCTCCCCACTATGCGAACCCTATGAAACGAAAAAACATATACAGAACTTCATGCACCGCATGCAGTTCTCTGGATATGATCAGAAAGATAGGGTTCGAGTATACAGGGGAGCTAGAAAGAGGTTAGATAATATTATACGTAATGATACCAGTGGTACCTGCCCTAGATATAGAAACAAAGAATGGAATAGGATACAAAGAATTTGTGACAAAGCCAACAGGGCGAACACGTGGTATAAAACCGACAGATATCAAGGAGTGATGTTTGTAGAGGCCACAGCCCATGGAGAACTAGCGCGTAGGTTTAGAAAAGCTCTGAAGGAGTCCAAACTCAACATTAAGATTGTTGAAAAGCCAGGGAACTCCATCAGATCATAACTATGTAGGACGTACCCCTTTGAGAATACCATATGTACCAATGATAACTGCATGGTATGTAGGATTAGCCCTGGCATTAACTGCAGAAATAGAAATGTAGTTTACAGCATAAAATGCATGGAAGGTGCTTGTAAAGACCTGAATATGACATACATAGGGAAACATCTAGGAGCATTGTGGAACGACTAAACGAACATCTGAGACAATACGACGACAAAAAACAGTCCTCCATACTCTACCAACATGCCAAAGACCAGCATGGAGGCAACTTGGGTCAACTTGACATCCGTATCTTATCCAAGCACCCAAAAGACCCAACTCTAAGACAAATACGGGAGTACGTCCTTATAAATGAAACTTCCCCAATACTAAACGAAACTTTTAGGAAAATAAAAAGAAAAATAAGTGGAAATTTTACCGGTGAGTGTGTTAAATTTTAAGGCACAATAAGAAAATGACTTTCCCAAACACAACAGAATATGCTTCAACACACGAAATCACATAAAAAATCTTGCAAACCAAATCCCAAAACGAAATATATATATATATATATATATATATATATATATATATATATATATACGACGGGCTTCTTTCAGTTTCCGTCTACCTAATCGACTCACAAGGCTTAGGTCGGCCCGAGACTATAGTAGAAGACACTTGCCCAAGGTGTCACGCAGTGGGACTGAATCCGGAACCATGTGGTTGGGAAACTAGTGTAGGAAGTGGTTATACACCATTAGGTGTATACCCGCTTCCGTACATTAAATTTCTTGAAGAAACAACGGAACGCAGATTCTGAACTATCAACACAACGATATTTATTTACAGAGGACATGGGCAGCACTTCGCCCTTTGGTTGCTGAGACGCCGTCAATGATGTTGAGTGGTTATTTGTCTAGCTCCAGAGTTGGAATGTTGGAGAGAGCTGTCTCCAGAGTTGGAATGTTGGAGAGAGACTGCTACAACGTCTTGGCTCTTCGTCGGCCGGCGAGAAAGAGAATGAAAAACCGCGCAAAACTTGGATGTCGAATGACCACGCATGCGCATGAGACTCTTCCTGTATTCCCTCCGGAACCAGTCCCTGCGCATGCGTGGATAAGCTTTCCGGAAATGTCGTCTGCTATTAAAGGCGTCACTACATGGCTCCCCGCGAGTGCCGAAAGCACGAAAATAGAAAATTTGGAGGGACGCCTGAGGCAAGATGGCCACCGAAACCACCCACAAGATGTGGCACAAACACACACAAAGAAAAATTAAAGAAATGAATGTACACTTGTGAGATACATGCATGCAATGTACAAATGAATTGACAATGACAAAACAACCGTGATGGCAACTGTCCAGGAAACTGGAATCACGCGATGTAAAAGTCTGATTTTTTGTTTTTTCCTGAAAGGAAAGAAAATATATGAGTGCACAAGTGTGTGTGTGAGAGAAAACACAGAACATAGTAAAAGTGTCTGTAATATAGACTGTGAAAAGTCTTAAAACACTGAGATAGAGAAAACCAGTTTGTATTAAAATTCCACAAGGAGATAGAATGTTCATACACAGGAAGTCGCGGTCAAGGAGCAGAGCTGTAGTTGAGCGTCGTATGCTGGGACCTGTGTTACCTGGTACGGAATATTCTGGCTGGTTAGTTCTGGTCTATTGATCGTGAGTGGAAACATCCACTCTAACAGGGTCGAGATAAAACCGCGCTTGTTGATGTTGGTTGCTTGTGTACGTGTAGAAGTCATGTTGACGATGTTGGCGATGCTGGTAGTACGTAGAGTCGTATTGCTGCTGGCGACGTCGGGGGCGATGCTTGTAGTTCGTAATGGTCGTTGATGTCGTCGCTGGAAACTAGCTGTAGCTGTAGCTGTGTTCTGTATGTGTGTGGTGGTAATGATGTTGACAGTGGTGTGTGGTGTTTGAAAAACGGGTACGTCGTACACGAAAGTTGAGGGTTTGTCAAGGTACGCTTTTTCAGACGGTCGACAGACACAATCTCTGTACGACCATTAGCGTCGACCTTGAAGAAATTCAACCCAAGACTGCGGGTTGGGCGAGGCGTGTAAGGCAGCCTTAAATTGCCTATGAAAACGCTCAACCATCCCATTAGAAGCGGGATGGTAGCTGGTGGTGCGTATCAGGAGAGAGAATCTTGAGAAGTACCGTTGAGTGGCATTGCTGGAAAATGCTGTCATGAATTCGGAGCTGCGAGCGAAAATGACCAAAAGATCCCGTGCAAATGAAGATAAGCCAGTAACTCTTCCATTCTCCGGCCGAGAGAAACGGAGAGGAGACGAAATATGCTGAACTGGGAACAAGTAAGCATCAACAAATGTTACGTACTCACTGAAATGTAACTGTGCATTTTACTGCTATTTTCAGCAAGTAGAGGACGCTGTGTAAGAATGAATTGACGTCTCGTGAAACATGTAGGAAACTGCTCAAAAAGTTGTTAGGATGAAATAACCGTGAAGTTTTTGTGTGAAAAACCACAAAGGTCTTAGCTGTAAAGAAGTCTTTGGTTATAGGCTCTGGAAGTCATTGACAAAATGAAAAACTTTACCGTCGAAAAATTTTCTTAGCTTTTCACTTGTGATGGATGAGAATGTAGAGGCAATCCTGAAGTTGAACGTCGTGAAACATACGAATTCAATGGCTGTTGAAACGAGGTCTGTAGATCTTTTAGCTCGGGGTACCAATTGTAGTATTATTGGTCGGCAGTTCAGATTTTCGGCTGCAGTTGTTCTTTATTCGGGGTCATCAATTGTAGGGAAGTGCCATGTGATGACCAAGAGAAAGTCCTGCAGCTGTGGAATAAACTGATGCGAGTGATTGTGTGCATTCTCTATATGTGACGAGCATGTTGAGTGGTGACGGCTCGTGTAGTATTGTCGGTCGGTAGCTCAGAATCCCCGGCTGCAGTTGTTCTTTATTCGGGGTCATCAATTGTAGGGAAATACCGTGTGATGACCAAGAGAAAGTCCTGCAGCTGTGGAATAAGCTGATGCGAGTGATTGTGTGCATTCTCTATCTGTGACGAGCATGTTGACGGCTCGTGTAGTATTGTCGGTCGGTAGATCAGAATCCTCGGCTGCGGTTGTTCTTTATTCGGGGTCACCAATTGTAGGAAGTGGTTATACACCATTAGGTGTATACTCGCTTCCGTACATTAAATTTCTTGAAGAAACAACAGAACGCAGATTCTGAACTATCAACACAACAATATTTATTTACAGAGGAAATAGGCAGCACTTCGCCCTTTGGTTGCTGAGACGCCATCAATGATGTTGAGTGGTTATTTGTCTAGCTCCAGAGTTGGAATGTTGGAGAGAGACTGCTACAACGTCTTGGCTCTTCGTCGGCCGGCGAGAAAGAGAATGAAAAACCGCGCGAAACTTGGACGTCGAATGACCACGCATGCGCATGAGACTCTTCCTGTATTCCCTCCGGAACCAGTTCCTGCGCATGCGTGGATAAGCTTTCCGGAAATGTCGTGTGCTATTAAAGACGTCACTACACTAGCTTCTTACCACATAATCATACATACATACATACATACTCATACTATATGCACACACTTACTAGGACTGTATTGAAAGCAGTGCAAAAGTAGGTATAACTTTTTTTTTATTTATTGACAAGTCGTTTGAAATACATATGTTGGTAGAGTAGCTCTTCCTGTGTTTCCTTCTTTACGGGCAAAAGAGAAACAACTCTTGCGACCATTAACACAAATCTCCAGTAAGTGAAAAAATTAATTCGTACAGCAAACTCAACAATCTGAGAGTTTGGACTGTGATCACAACGCAATATAGATGGTGGAAGACGTCGGTAATCGGAAAGTGTGTGCAAAGTGGGTTAACACGGTACTTGACACTTAATTTGAAGAAGAGAACGGTGGAAGTCTGCCCTAATCTACGGGAAGCGTTTAAACCCAACGAAGACATAATTTTCCCGTTCTGGTAGCAGCGTTTGAAATGTGGGCGTATCCTTAAGATATGGAAGCGAAAGATTAGTCCTCAGATTGGCGTCACACCTCTTATTTAAGGCCTATGACATTTAAGAGCCAGTGATCAGCACAGTAAGTTATAATGACTGTTTTAGAAGATGACAAAAGTGTCATCGCCCTTGATTTTCTGTAACATGGTTGTTCCATGAACAGTGAGACACTAAAAAGGTTTAAAGAAGCCATTACAAAGAAGAGCCCGAATAAGAATCTGAAAAACAATTCACATTTGCCACGACAATGGGCGACCATATTAATCTTTGATAACAAATCAGCACTCCCCACTTCTACCATACAGCCCGGATCTGGACGCCTTCTGACTTTCACCTGTTTGATACAATGAAGAGCAGTCTTAGAGTACAATGATTTGAAGACACAGATGAAGTTGTGGGTAAAACAGTGCAATTTTTTCAAAGAGGATTCAGGAGTTGGATTCAACTATGACACAAATGCATCGCTTGTGATGGAGATTAGGTTGAGTAGTATCTTTGCATAGAGGAAGTATTATTATGTCAACTTGTGCAATTTGAAGGGGCTATATTGGTTTTTAAAAATGTTATGCCCACCTTTTGCATAATTTTCAGTACAGACCTCGTATGTATGTATGTATGTATGTATGTATGTATGCATTTATTTATAAACGTGTGTGTGTGTGTGTGTGTATATATATATATATATATATATATATATATATATATATATATATATATATATATATATATTCTTTTATTTTCAATCATTAGACTGCTGGAGCACTGCATTGAGGGGTTCTAGTCTAGCAAATCGATCCCAGGGCTTATTTTTTAAGGACAGTACTTATTTTATCGGTCTTTTTTGCTGAAGTGCTAATTTAGGGAGACGTAAACACACTAGCACCGGTTGTCAAGCGGTGATGAGATGACAAGACACAAAGATACACACACATATACATATATATATATACAACAGGCTTCTTTCAGCTGTCGTCTACCAAATCCACTCATGAGTCTTTGGTCGGCCCGAAGATATAGTTGATGACATTTACTCCGGAACCATGTGTTTGTAAAGGAACATACTATTGTTAAAATTATGTAGTGTCTGTCTAATGTATGTTTGCCATGTAAAAGTAAACGGTATTATATATCTGAATGTAAACGTTTCCTGTTGTTGACTGTACGGAGTGAAAATTAATAAAGAAAATGTATTCTATTTAATAAAAGAGCATTCGACAAAATACTTTCTGAATACGCTTCCTTATTACATTTTTCGTTCAGATCCCTCTCTTTCTCTTATACCTTTTATCTTTTCGATGCAATCAACTTTATTCTCGAAGGCTATCATGACCACAATACAATTTTTTAAAAATATTTTTCGTTTTTCGGCGCCAAAGAAACGAAGTTTTACTGGTTACCCATCTGTTACTGCTGCTGGTGGTAGAGGTATCCTTTATATTCCTGCATCTTCACATTATATTTGGAAGAACACTCTGGTTTCAGTAATTTGTTTATTCAAGCCAGCAGATAGTTTATTCTATCACACACGCATCTCTGTTAGTTGTTTCGTATTTACATCAGCTTTCCAGATTTCATTACTTTAAGAACTTAATGCTATTTTGTTTTAATTTGGACAAACTACTTTAAGTTTTAAAGGTAAAAATATTTCTTTTTTTTTTTTACTGTTTCACCCGTCTCGCGAGACGGGTGAAACAGTTGAAATTTACTAGGGAAGGGCACAGTTTGAGGGAGAAATAAAATTTTAAAAAGAAAATAAAAATTAATTTTTTTTAACATAAATTTTTTATAGAAGGAAACAACCATCCACTTTCCTGCTCTCTTCCATTTTTTATGATGTAATGGTAGGTATTCCGAAAGTTCTCTGATCAGAGATTACGTCCGCCTTACGAGATGGATGTAATAGTAAAAATTGACTGAATCCTGTTGAATAACTGATTAAATTTTCAAATAATTCAAATTAAAACCAACCTACGGATAATCCGGCAAAGTTATCAAGTCTGTACATTACGACCTCTGGTAAAAAAAAAAATTTTAACTTCGGAAAGGACTATATAGAAATGACATGCTACATTCACCAAGTTTGAATTACCGGTTTATAGTATATTTAATATAAAACAGTACGCCTTAGAATGTTTGTAAACATTCGAGGATTCCACACGTGTAGTATAAATAAAACTTTATGAGCCTAATATGCTAGGCTCCGCAAATATGAACAAAACTTTTAAAGAATGGTATTTTATTGTTTATCAAATATACCATAAAACGATAATTAAGCAAGTTTGGTCTTAGTACTCACAGATCCCTCAATTCGCTCATAAAGTTTTATTTATACTACACGTGTGGAATCCTCGAATGTTTCCAAAATTTCTAAGGCGGTCCTTTCCATTTTTGTACTGCAAGTCGTTTACATACATATTCACACGCGTGCGTATATTACATTTATCTATCTGTCTATGTGTCTGTCTGTCTGTTTATGTGTGTGTGTGTGTGTGTGTGTATGTGCGCGCGCACACATACGCACGCACGCACGCACGGACACACACACACACTTGCAAAATTGCTGGCTTTTTACCGATATTTTTTTTCCAAAAAGGGCAATGGTTTTTGAACAATACCACCAATATTTAATCTAAAATAAGTTGCTGCTGACTTAAGAATAAAAAAATATTTGCTGTGGAATGAAATGCTAAGTATTTCAGTTCTCTAATGCGTCATTTTGGAAACTGGATCAAATATAAGAAGTCTGAGTAAGTCTTCAATTGTTGTCTATATGTAACATGAGTAACGGTTTGAGATATAACAAGTTAATCCATTTCTGGATACAATGAAATGAAGTGACGAAAGATAGTCTATACTTATTACTGATTTTATTTAAATGTTACGTACTTACTCAACTCCGACGAGTTGGAAAAGAACACGTAAGTATTGTGGATGACAGTTTACCTCGAAAATCTCCCGTCCACTCCATATAATTGCATGTCGGAAAGTGTATGGAACGAGGAATATAAAGGGTATAAGGTACGCGCAAAAAAAAGTTGCTTATATGTGCGCGAGCGCGAGCGCGCGTCTGCCGAGGTTACTGACTATGGGCGGCAGAAGTAAACTCTGAGAATGACAGAAAGAACTTCCAGAAAAATCAAAGAAACTGTCTAAAAGTTGCAGATAGAACTGGGTTTTTTTATAGTTTAGTTGTCTTTTACCGCGAATATAGTCCGGTGTTAAAGCTGAATTAGGTTACTGAAATTAGAGCTGAACGAGTTTATATAGATTCGCCTATGTATAATCGACGAAGATGGTGAACTTGACAGGTTAAACAAATGGATTTTAAGTGCACAATCTCAAAGCAATGGAAACGAATGCGAAACCAAAGGTTTCGATTCCTGGTCTGAATCCGATGTTTATTGGATCTATTTCTTAACGAAACACTTTGAAACTTGGGACACTGGTAGAATGTGTCATATAAAACATCTTTTACTCTTAGTCTTCTTAACAAAAAAACGTACATCGCAAGTTATTCCATGTTAAAGTTGTCGTATTTCTGTAATTTCAACCAATCACTGACGTCTATTCAGCTGAATAGAGTTACTGCTGGCCGGTCATAAAAATGTTATTCCCTGTGACATATTTCGTCCGGTTTAATCGTAATTTATACGCATATATTGTTTATATAATAAATTACACTGTGCGTATCTATGTGTGTAACAATTTTAGAGTTTGGGTTAGTTTTAGGGTTAGGGTTAGGGTTAGGGTTAACAGTCTAGTTAGGGTTAGGGTTATTTTGTGTTATAGAACACAAAAAAATTTTTGTATTCGAATTTATTTCATGTAAAAAATTGTCTTATTTCGATAATTTCTACTAATCACTGACGTCTATTCAGTTGAAAACAGTTAGCGCTGTAACGGTGTATATCGTATTAATCCCCTAACCCTAACTAGACTGTTAACCCTAACCCTAACCTTAACCCTAACCCTAACTCTAGAATCCGAACTCTAAAATTGTTACACACATAGATACGCACAGCGTAATTTATTATATAAACAATATATGCGTATAAATTACGATTAAACCGGATGAAATATATCACAGGGAATAACATCTTTATGACCGGCTAGCAGTAACTCTATTCAGCTGAATAGACGTCAGTGATTGGTTGAAATTACAGAAATACGACAACTTTAACATGGAATAACTTGCGATGTACGTTTTTTTAAGAAGACTAAGAGTAAAAGATGTTTTATATGACACATTCTACCAGTGTCCCAAGTTAGTGTTTCGTTAAGAAAATACTGGTGCCCCCGTTTTGAACTAGATCCACAATTAAAAACGGTTATGTTGTGGCGAGAGTCATTAACACCCATGGGGTATTGGAAGGATGGACTAGCTGAACTCTTATAAAGAGTAGAGGTCGGTAGTAGTCGGGCGAAGAACGTTTAGTAGTCTCGCGAAGTACGTCGTGTGAATACATTGATTTAACCTCCGCTGCGTAATTTATATATCCAACGTGTGTCAAGGATATAAAAGTGGCGACGAGATATTTGAGCTTGCGTCGAACGTTTAAATTTTTTTTGTGGTACGAAACCAAAGAAAAAATCATTAACATCGAAGATTTGTGAGCTTGCGTAGTGCAGTTACAACAGCAACACCAGCAGTTAAAACAACTACAATAGCAACAACAGCAGTTACAACAATTACAATAGCAACAACAGCAGTTCAACAACAACTACAACAGCAACAACAACAATACCAACAGTTATTGGAAGTAATGGTGAAGAAGTCTGAAACTACTTCAGGTTCGTTTTCGTCAGACTGCGTAGCAAATTCAATTGGAGAATTTATTTATAACCCAGAAGAAGGTATTTTTCTGCATATTTTAGAAGATACGAAGAAATCTTCAAAGAATTGAAATGACGAGAAGAAGGTGCAACTACTTTTAAGAAAGTTATCCTCTGCCGAACACGAAAAACACTGTAACTATATTCTGCCGAAGAAACCAGGTGAGATTTGTTTCGATGAAACAGCTAAGTTGTTATCGAGAATTTTCAGTGAAAGAAATTCTCTGTTCAATACTCGTTGGCAATGATTAAATTTAATTAAAAAGATGAAGATTTCGTCACCTATGTTGAGGTCGTTAACAAAGAGTGTGAAAAATTCAAATTTATGAATTAACTCCGGATTTGTTCAAATGTCTAATTTTTGTTCAAGAGTTAACAGTCAGAAAAGATGCTGATATACGTTCCCGTAGGTTAACAAAATTAGAACAGGACCAAAAATTAACTCTACAGGCATTGGCTGAAGAATGTCAGAGGATTATAAATTTAAGACATGACGCGGATAAAAATGAAGAAAAAGATTGCTCTCAAATACAATGTGTGTCGACCTGAAACGGATAAAAAAAAAAAAAGAAAAACGAACGTCAAGACCAAATCTATGGTATGGGTGCGGAGGTTTACATTTTAAAAGTAATTGTCCTTTTAAAAATCGTAAATGTTTTGATTGTGGAAAAATCGGACATAAAAGCTCACATTGTATAGCAAAATAAAAAATGGGTCAAATTTTAAAAATTCTAGGAAGAATGTATTGTTAAAAAAAGAAAAAAAATTCTAAGCGAGGCTCAGAAAAGAAAATTTGTGTCTATAAAAATGAATAATTTGAATATCAAGTTACAATTGGATACGGGCAATGATATCACGATAATTAATACAGATACATGGAGAAAGATAGGGAAACCTAGATTAAAGAAAACTTCGAAAATTGCGTGAGGTGTTTCAGGAAAAAAAATGTATTTTATGGGCGAAATGATAAGTGATGTTACATTTCGTGGAAAAACCTTGAAAGCCAAAGCTTTTGTGTTGAAAAATACAACAAATTTATTTGGAACAGATTGGGTGGAACTATTTCACTTATGAGACCTCCCCATAAATATTTTTCGTAAAAATGTGAATGGTTCTTCTGCTATTATAAATAAGGTGTCGGAGGATTAAAAAAATTTTTTTTCTTGAAGCTTTTTCTGGGGAATTGGGTCTTTGTACCAAAATAGAGGCGAAGTTTCAAGTGAAAGAAAACGTTGTACTGGTTTTTAAACCAAAATGAATGGTATCTTTCGCAGCGTTGAAACAAGTCAACGAAGAATTGGATAGACTTGAAAAGCTTGGCGTTATTGATAAAATTGTTTACTCAAAATGGGCGTCCCCAACAGTTTATGTAAACAAACAAAAAAAAAAAAAACACTTATAAAATCCGAGTATGCGCTGATTTCTCAACGGGATTAAACGAACGTTTGATGCCATACAATACCCGTTACCAAGTCCGGAAGAAATTTTCGCAAAGTTGAATGAAGGAATATTTTTTTCAAATTTGGACTTATTTGAAGTATATTTGCAGGTAGCAGTCGATGAGGAATGTTCAAAATTATTGACAATAAATACTCGTAAAGGGTTGTATAAATTTAATCGACTCCCCTTTGGTATAAAGGTAGCACCTGGCATTTTCCAACAAGTTATGGACATTATGCTCGCCGGTTCGGATTTCGATGTAGCTTACCTTGACGACATGCTCATAAAAAGTGAATCTCGAGGTCAGCATGCTGAGCATGTTAAAAAGGTCTTCCAAAGAATAAAAGAGTTTTAAGCTCAGCGAGGAAAAGTGTGAATTTTTATGTCAAGAATGAAATATCTAGGGCAAATTATTGATGAAAATTGACTCAGACCAGACCCGGCTAAGGCGAGTGTAATAAAAAATATGCCTCACCCAACAAACATTACAGCTTTACAAGCATTTTGGGGGCTTGCAAATTACTACCAGGTATACATCTTGAATATGTAAGATTTAAGAGCACCCCAGAATAACTTAGTGGAACTGGTCGGACAAATGCCAAAAAAGTTTTGAAAAAATTAAAAACGTCTTAACGTCGGAATTGTCGTTATTACATTTTAACCCGAATTTAGAAATAGTAGTGGCAGCAGATGCTAGTAAAAGTGGTATCGGAGTTGTGGTTTTACACAAATATGAAGATGGTAGCCAGAAAGCAGTAGCTCACTTCGCGTTTTTTATTGCCGGCTGAGAAAAGCTACAGTCAAATAGAAAAAGAGGCATTAGCCATCGTATTTGTGGTAAAAAAAAAAATTCCATGAATCTATACATGGAAGAAGGTTCCGTCTGCAGACAGACCACCGCCTATTATTGTCCATCTATGGATCAAAAAAGGGTATCCCCAATCATACAGCCAACAGATTGCAGCGCTGGGGAACGATCCTACTGAATTACAACTTCAAGATGGAGTATTTGTTATCGAAAAAATTGGGACATGCAGTTGGTTTGTCAAGGTTAATACCAAAATACGGTGAACCACTAGAAGACACAGTGATAGCAGTGTTAAAAGCCGAAAATGAAATAAAAAATATATTATGCAATATTGTGCGTGAATTGCTTGTGACATTAGAGGAAACAAAAATTAAGATAGAGACGGACAAGTTTATCATAAAAATGAAAAAAAATATTGAGATCAAAAGAAAAAAAGAAAAAATACGTGTGGCTGAACGTAACATAGTTTCGAATTTGTATTCGATATGTGATAATGTGCTTATATAAGCACAGAGGGTCGTAATGCCTACCTCACTGAAAGGTCGAATGTTAAAGGAATTCCACACTGGACATCCAGGAATTTCTAGAATCAAGTCGCTTATAAGGAGTTATGTTTACTGGCCAAAAATAGATCTAGATATCGAGAAGTCGGTAAAATCCTGCAGAGGCTGTGCTCTTGCAACGAAATCACCACTTATAAAATTTCAACCTTTGTCCAAGACCGATATACCATGGTCCAGACTATACATAGACTTCGCAGGACCGTTAAACCGATCATATTATCTAATAGTGATAGATAGCTATACAAAATGACCAGAAATGTGTAAATGTAGCAAACCAGCATCCACGGTAACTGTCAAATTTCTACACGAACCCTTTGCTTGGTATGATGTCCCGGATACCATAGTCTCCGATAACGGTACACAATCCACGGCGAATGAATTTAAGAATTTTTGCTAGATGTACTCAATTGAACATGTTACTTACTCCTCCGTATCACTCAAGATCTGACGGGAAAGCGGAAAGGTTCGTGGGTACATTTAAAAGAGCATCAAAGAAATCAAGAAACGAGCTAGTCAATAACACAGCATTGACACAATTTCTGAGGGTTTCTAGGATAACACCAAACCCAAACGCTTTTTCAGGCAAGTCGCCTGCGGAACTAATGTTTGCTCGAAAAATAAAGTCAAATTTTGATAAGCTGCTACCAGTAAGAAAGACAAGTAGGGAAAACAATAAAAATACGACAAAGTGTGTTAATATCGGTGACAAGGTGTTTTTCAAAATATATAAAAATAGAAGACAAGGTTACGAAGACGGAGTAGTAACAAAAGAAATGGCAACATGACATATATAAGAGGTTAAAAATGGGAACACAAAAGACAATTAAACCAGCTAAAAAATAGATATACGGAAAAAAGAAAAGAGATACCCATGGAAGTGTTCTATGACACCTTTGATGTTCCAACACCACAAGAAATCGAACATAGTCGTAGCAGCACAAGAAAGAGGAAACAAACAGAACGGTTGGAAGTAGTACCTAAGCGGAAAAAAAATATTAAACTTCCCCAGGAGGAAAATCTCAAAATAGAGATGTGATGAAAGAAAAATAAATAAATAAAAATAATATTAACTTCCAACGGTAGTCAATTTCAAAGGGGGAGATGTGGCGAGAGTCATTGACACTCTTGGGAGATTGGAAGAATGGACTAGCCGAACTCTTATAAAGAGTAGAGGTCGGTAGTAGTCGGGTAGAGAGCGTTTGGTAGTCTTGCGAAAAATGTCGTGTGAAGACATTGATTTAACCTCTGCTGCGTAATTTATATATCCAACGTGTGTCAAGGATATAAAAAGTTACAAGCACTATAACAAAACCGAATCAAACTATTAACATTTACGAATGCTATGGAAAAACTCTATATCATCTTCTTTACATTGATGATTTAAAACAATACGTAAGAACCAACACCTAGCTGGAGAACCTACTAAAACTATACACGAACTAAGCAGTCATATGCAAATTAGTACGCGATCACATAAATATGCATCGCTTCTCAAGAGCCAGACATTGGGGCTAAACTATTTGGTCTCACAAAGCCCAATGGTGACCTCCGACCCATAGCAGTTGGATGTACTCTGCGACGGCTCACGGTGAAATTGCCAGTCTGCCGAATTTTCCCCTACTCAGCTAGAGGTGGGTACAAAGGTAGGTTGTGAGGTTGCTACTCACGCCTCTAGAGCTTTCACTAACGTGCCTTCTGAAACCCCAAAGATCATCCTCAAACTAGATCTCAGGAATGTCTTCATTTCCATCAGTCGGAATATCATCCTCCATGCAGGAAAGGAGAATACCCCACAACTCTATAACTTTGCTTGGCAAGCTTATCAGGAGCACTCCTATCTCTCCTTTGGCGATCACTTCATCCCCTCTGCTTCTGGAGTCCAACAGGGTGACCCGCTTGGACCTGCTCTATTTGCACTGGGTATTGATGATGTTACCAAGAAGGGAGCTGGCCTGGACTTGAATGTCTGGTATCTTGATGATGCTTGTTTGGGGATGGGGGTCCTGGTAAGGTCATTGCAACTGAGAGGACGATGATTGAGGAACTCGGTCGTAGGGGCCTTTGCATCAACAGTTCCAAATGCGAGCTCTGGTTCCTCAACCACCCATCAACAGATTGTAAAATTGTTTAGTGACTTCTTCCTCTCTATCGCGGTTCCTCCCTCATTAGCGTGATGCTCTATTGGAGCTGCAATTACTGATCGATCTTTCGAGTTCATCTTTCAATTCAAGATGGCTAATCTTGGGCAACTATTAAAATAACCTTGAGGTAATTGAGCCCTACCAAGAATACCTTCATCTTTAACTTGTAGCACTTCTGGAAAAGAATGTTCAGCACATCCCCATCAACGTCGTGGATTCTTGAATGAGACTGGTCAATTTGACTGCCTTCCTATTCATAGTTTTTATCTTGGGCTGAAGTAAAGATTCTAGCCGAAGTTCTTGTCCAACAGCAAATATTGACCGGCATGGTCTCGTCTCGCCGAATGCCAAGTGATAACACTTCACCGACATGTTCTAATTAATCTATGATTCTGTAACGGCAAAGATTTATTGCAACAGCATGTTGTAAGATGTGAAAGATGAAAGAAGAACAGTGATCGAAGTTGTAAAGAAGTATTTATTTACCGTTACTTTGATATATGCCATACTACAACGGATAGGCTAGTGTAATAGTATAAGACAGTTCGTAAAGCATGCAAGGTAAAGAAAGTTAATTTCGGCCTGAATATGTGTGTACACGATCTCATAGTCGTATATATAGAGAGTGATAGTAATGTTACAGAGAAAAGAAAGTGAGTTAGTGAAAGTGAGAGTGGTGAGACGAAACAACTGCTTCGTTGGTGAGTTACCATAGTTGTCTCCTTTGCCTTTTCCTGCAGAGACGGTGTTTTGTTTAGCCGGTCAGCCAGACTCGGTTCTCACTAACTGACTTTGGCTTACGGAGTTCTTGTTTTTATAACTATCCAAAACCAGCCAGAAGGATAGACATATTGTTGAGAACAATAGATTTCGTTGGCGGTCAGTTATCTCTATTCTAGCTTTTGGTGGCCTAGAAGCGGTTAGAAGGGTCAAGTGACAAAGACATTATTCTGCTTAGCGAAGGCATCTGGCAAATGTAACTGCTGTCACTCTGGAGACAAACGGTGCGGTCGGGATAAAAAAATAGGTCTCTTAGTCATGGTGAAATGCCTCGTGGAATGGGCTGGATTCAACGGATGAAATGACAAATCGGTCAACTCTGGAAACGAAGCGAGTAACTGGTGGTAAGAGTCAACCAAAGCAGCCACAAAAAAAGAAGGGCTCACAACAGGAACAGAAGAATCCTTTCCGGATACAATGAGTGAGGTAGTATCAACAAGAAGCCGGCGTCCTCTAAGTCCACAAGGAGAGAATAGTGATGTCAGAAGTCAGCTCCTAGGATGGAGTAGGACAGGTCCGCAATGACGAAGATCCACTTGAAATCCCCACGGAGTGACAAATCCAGTGTAAGAGAGATTTGCCCGTAGCTTTTAATAGCAGAGTGATTCACCCCGTAGAGAAAGATGTCAAAGAGACCAGGATTGGTGGCAGTAAACCTTCGAGCCCAGACACTCACACTGGCTCCCGTGTTCACCATAAAGAACTTTGAAGAAATAGTATCTCGGATAAAAAATGCACGGTAAAGTGAATCAATGAAGGAGACAACTCTCGTGCCCAGTGCCTCCTGGCCTAGTTTCCCTGAGAAGAATAAGAGCAGGGCTGTGTACACTTTTCGACCTGATCCTTGAATTTCTTATGAAACCAGCAAATAGATGGAGCAGGAAAGCGCGCGTCCGCGCGAGAAAGAGCGATGTTTGGTTCACCCTGTAGAATAATCCCGTGAAGAAGAACGGTTCCTACACATGCGTGAAACTTGATGGGTCTGTAACGGTTTAAAGATGTTAAAGTCGGAGGAGTCACCAATTGTAACGGTAGGGTTATTGGAGATGAAAGGGTCACCAATTGTAACGGTTATTGAGTGAACGATGAAGATGATCAACATTTTTATAGAAATATTTATTTACCGTTACTTTATGTTGCCATACCACGACGGGTAGGTTAGTTTAATAGTATAACAGTTTGTACGTAAAGCATACAAGGTAAAGAATTTCGGCCTGTATCTGTATGTACACTTTTTCATAGTAGTATTTATATATAGAGAGAGATGGTAGTGTTAAAGAGAAAAGGATGCGAGCTCGTATTAGTTATGTGTGCGACGTTGTCTCACAGTGGCTGACAGTAAACTTCTTTCTCCCTCTGGCCAAGGTTGTAGCTGGTCAGCCAGGCTTCGTTCTCCATGAGTCGTCACCGACTGGTGACTAGCCTGTTGAGGCGTCACCGACTGGTGACTAAAAAGAAACTTTGCTTGTGGTCTCCTGTTTTTATAGCTATCAAGAAGGATAGTGAGGACAAAGGATTCTATTCTAGATTTGATGGAGTAGAAGAGGTCAGAAAGGGTCAAGTGGTGGAGACACCGCTTCGGCTTAGCTAAAGGCGTCTGGGACATATCTAACTGCTGTCAGATCAAAACCGTTGTTCCACCGCGGGAAAAGATCTGACGCAGTGTTAATTCAAATTTGTGTATAGTGGATCGAATCCACTTCACGCCTGCAAGATTCCTATATCACTCTCCTCGCCAGTGAGGTTCCTGGGAGGGAAGCGAACGAACAAAGGAGACAAAGAAATGCATGATAAATGCCCTGGAATGGTTGAGGAGAAATATCGCATATCAGGAGAGAGGATCGTTGAAGTGTATACGGGACAGTGTCACTTTGCGTGCTAAAATGTGTGCAGTCAGTGACTGGGCAGTACAGCAAATGGTCGCGTGTGTGCGCGTGAGTGCGTGTACAGGAGTGCAGGTGCACGTTTCGAAATTGAGCTCAGAGGAGCGAGTGAGTGCATTCTCAGTTCGTGATATGAAAGATCTTCCTGCAGGGTTGCAGTGTGAAAAATGCCCTGAAGGTGAAATGCGTCTGGTGCTGTTGTCGTGGTTAATTGCTGAGTTAGCAGGGACGATAGTGTAAGCATGCTGAAGTGATGCGCGAGACAGATCATTTTCTCTGTTAATTACGTGACCAAACAAGGGTCTAACGGAGGGAAATTATGTCTAAACATGAGCGCAGAGCATGTGAACATCCGACGTGCTTTGAGTCGGGATTGGAATTGAGCTGACGCAGAAGTGTGACAAAACAAGGAAGTAGTAGATATGCATAACAGAGGTGCACGTGCATGTGTTATTTCTTTATTGCCCACAAGGGGCTAAACATAGAGGGGACAAACAAGGACAGACAAAGGGATTAAGTCGATTACATCGACCCAGTGCTTAACTGGTACTTAATTTATCGACCCCGAAGGGATGAAAGGTAAAGTCGACCTCGGCGGAATTTGAACTCAGAACGTAACGGCAGACGAAATACTGCTAAGCATTTCGCCCGATTTGCTAACGTTTCTGCCAGCTCGCCGCATGTGTGCAATAGGGCTTGCAAGGCTGAGGCTAATGCTAGTGCATTGATTACAAATACAGTGTACAGGATTGAATATGCCGGTGATTAATGCAGTAAGGCTGAGACTGCCAGCCGGTGCATGAGGTATTATAAGCCTCGATCATGCAGGAATAAAAGTGTGGCATGCTGGCGCGTTGTAAGGGACAAAAACTTTCTCTATGTATGCGTGACCAGCCTAGGGTCTTACAGAAATGAGTTGTGTCTACAAGGGCGCATTGAGCATGGAAAACAGGCGAGAAAGGTATGTGTGGAGCATGAATGTTCATTTGTGTATTTATGAACCATGTGTGCAGATGCGTGTGCCAGGCCAGGCACTGAGGAAAAGGTGCATGCGGGTGTGTATGCAACAATACATTTTCAAAGTGAACGAGAGAAAAAAGTACATGCAAAATATGAATAATGACATAGAACATTCACAAAAAAAAATATGCACATGAATTTAGCAGTTTTGGTGAAACGAGTCGTAGCAGAATTTGTGCATTGCGGAATGGGCATCGCGGAATGTGCATTGCGGAATGGGCATCTTATGTACGTGCAAAAGTTCGTAGCCATTGCGTGTGTATGCTGAAAAGGTTGCATGTAAGGGTTTCTGTATTTTCATCCAGTTAGTTTCTGGGCATGTAGCTGGCAAAATGTTGCGCTTATAGGCTTTCTTGGTCGGCGAATACTTTGTGCGTCGGCAGCGTTGCATTGTTGTGAAGTGCATCGTAGGTTGCATCGCAGTATAGTGCTTTTTGTAGCAGGTCGAAGGAGAGTGCATCTTGGCGGTGACGAAGTTTGTCATTAGTTTTCTTTGGTTCAGCGACTGTTGATATCCTAGTTCTTTAGTTCGAATTCAGCAAAAATGCAGAAGGTAGTAATTCTTTCGCTCGGAGTCGACAGTTGTAACTATCTTTTTTTACGGGGTCACCAATTGTAACGATTTGGAAAATGTTAAAGTCGGACGGGTCACCAATGTAACGGTTTAAAGATGTTAAAGTCGGAGGGGTCACCAATTGTAACGGTAGGGTTATTGGAGATGAAAGGGTCACCAATTGTAACGGTTATTGAGTGAACGATGAAGATGATCAACATTTTTATAGAAATATTTATTTACCGTTACTTTATATGTTGCCATACCACGACGGGTAGGTTAGTGTAATAGTATAACAGTTTGTACGTAAAGCATACAAGGTAAAGAATTTCGGCCTGTATCTGTATGTACACTTTTTCATAGTAGTATTTATATATAGAGAGAGATGGTAGTGTTAAAGAGAAAAGGATGCGAGCTCGTATTAGTTATGTGTGCGACGTTGTCTCACAGTGGCTGACAGTAAACTTCTTTCTCCCTCTGGTCAAGGTTGTAGCTGGTCAGCCAGGCTTCGTTCTCCATGAGTCGTCACCGACTGGTGACTAGCCTGTTGAGGCGTCACCGACTGGTGACTAAAAAGAAACTTTGCTTGTGGTCTCCTGTTTTTATAGCTATCAAGAAGGATAGTGAGGACAAAGGATTCTATTCTAGATTTGATGGAGTAGAAGAGGTCAGAAAGGGTCAAGTGGCGGAGGCACCGCTTCGGCCAAGCTAAAGGCATCTGGGAAATATCTAACTGCTGTGTACACTTTTCAACCTGATCCTTGAATTTCTTATGATACCAGCAAATAGGTGGAGCAGGAAAGCGCGCGTCAGCGCGAGAAAGAGCGATGTTTGGTCCACCCTGTAGAATAATCCCGTGAAGAAGAACGGTTCCTACACATGCGTGAAACTTGATGGGTCAGTTCCCTAATAGCCCGTAAGGTTTCGGAGGATTGTGTGTCGTCCGGAGCAGAAATGCAAGTTCGCGAGGAAGACGAAGAAGCGACTGCAACAACGTTATCATCTAAATAACGTTTATTTATCTCCTAAATAAACTATAACGCTTAACACATCCACAGCTTACAAATGAAGAAATCTTAAAAAGAAAAAAAAAATCAGCCATAATTGAAAAAAAAAGACATCGATGTGGTGCTTATGAATGACAGTTTTTAAAACATCTTTTCGTAATTTCATCCCCATTTTCGTTAATACAACGTACAATGGATTTAAGGAAAAGGCAAAACTGAACTTTGAACTTCTATCTATCTATCTATCTATCTATCACTCCTCTAATTATAGAGATCTCTCTCCTTCCTCTCTCTCCCTCTCTTTCATGTTTTCTCTTTCTATTTTTCACTGATTCCATCATTCCCGTTCCATTTCTTTCTTTGTTTTCCTTTCGCACCCCTTTCTCTCTCTCTATATATATATATATACATTTCTCCATTCGAATTATTACCTCCTTTGATGACGCAAGCGTAACACACGGATGAAATAGGCAAGAACACAAGAACAAGCAGAATAATGTTATAATATACGTATGTACATTTAGTATATTAGATGTACAGAAAATTATTACTGTGTGATATCCACAACATAACAAAGACGAAAATAGGTAGCATCAATTCAACCTTTTATTCATTATTCCCGTTCTTTTACTCTCAACATATACTTAAACTATCCAACACAATCATGTTCGGTGATCAAAGTCAACCCGGTGTCGTTCAATGCCCACACACACAGTAATATCGTCTATGGTGAAAGAAGCAGCATACCAACCGAAGCAATTAAGCCATTGAAGAAGGAATTAATAGGTTTAATTAAAAATGAAGGCTCCTAATCTGTCAAATGTCTAATGGGGATGAAATTGGGTTTACATTGGTGGTCACTATCCAGCAATATGCAAGCTTTTAAGAAGGAATCCTCCATATCTAGTAAACTAAAGAATTTTTTCGGCATTTTATTGCACGAACGCAGGCGGTATGTCCATTTTCCAATTAGAGGTAGTAAAGAGATGGGGACATCTACGAGTTTTGAAAGATATAACGCACCAACTACTTGTGCATTATTACCATGCCAAGAAATCATGGCTCAAAATATATATGTTTGCTGATCACTTTTTCTCGCATTTCATTCGAGTAGTGCGTAAAATACCAAAAAGATGTTTTCAAACTTTTTGGTGATGATGTGGGTCTAACTTTCAATACTGCACCTGTTCACTCAGGTGCTTAGCAGTCCGTCAGTAATGACAGGAAAATAAGATGCATCTTCTTACCACCCAACGTTACTTCTATGATCCAGTCAATGAATCAATGTGTAATTGTTGTGCCTGCAAAAAATTATATTTGGAGAGAGAGAGAGAGAGAGAGAGAGAGAGAGAGAGAGAGAGAGAGAGAGAGAGAGAGAGAGAGAGAGGATATCATTTGGAAGGATTCAAGGCAAGTGATTTTCATCGCAAACTTCAGAGGACAGGCAAAATATGTCCCACAAAGTCAGAATATGGCTAGAAAACCCAGCTGGTACTCTTGAATATCAAGTGTTGACAGGAGAAATAGTAACGAAGAAGTTCTCATCAGCGACAGCACAGAGATAGTGAAGATGATGAAAACGATGAACCATTGCCCAGAAGCCTAAACAGTTAACGAAAATTCCTTGGTAATGTCATTTTATGCATTGACTTTTCAACAGAAACTTATATCCAGCGATTTTATCAACATAGTTTATCTTAAGAGAACCATTATCTGGAAGCTGCATCAGTAAGGTAAACGACTGAAACTTAACTCATTCTATAGCCAATTTGTCCCTATCTTGCTGATGTTAATGATTCCCACTTCCTTTCGTTGATTCAGTCCCTCCTCAGTCACTTCAGATGTCTAAGAGTGGAAAGTAAAGACAAGAGGAGAATCAATAGTTCTACTGCCTCATAATGATATACTATCACTGCTACATCTATATCTACATCAACTACACTGACCGCGTCTGTCATATATCTCAGATAAACGAAATTAGCAATAGAATTAACTTGTTAAATTTTGCGTACTGTAATTTTGCATGCTGTAATTTTAAATAATTTTTATAAAATATCTTTATATAATAATAGTCAATATAAATGCTGGCTGGTTGGTTGGTTGATTCTCCAGTCACGCTTTACATCACGTAGAGAGAGAGAGAGAGAGAGAGAGAGAGAGAGAGAATAAAAGAAAGGTACATAGAGAGTTAACGTAAGAGGTTAAACTTGGTGTCAGGCAATGAATAAAGAAACGTTATATTCATACACAGTGAGAGAGAAAAAGATGAGAGGAGGGGGAAATGATAGAGTTAACTATAATAGAGTTAATATTTTTTGTAATATAGAATTTAGATGCTTTTCAAATAAGCTTTTCGTTAGCAGAGTAAATCTTTTTGCATTAATCACTAGCGCATTTCCCAAGAATTTGAAGTAAACTATTAACGAATAACTTTCTAGATTCTATGTAAGCCAGGATCCAAAATCGAATCCACATTTTTACGAGTTCTCTTCCCATTGTTCTCGGTTTTCGCACTTAGAAATTTTTGAGAGTCAACTGTGACAATTAAGTTCTGTTGTTTAAGTTACCATTCTTGGGTTAATTATATCTTGAGAGAGATAAACCCATTACTTTCCATTGTTCTCTGACTTACATCCAGCTTTCCAACATATATAAAGACAGTAACCAAATTCAGTTCTTCCTTCTTTCTTTCAGCACCGACGGAGAAATACCTTATGCAAAGCTCTTACCCTCTCTACTTGTCTAGACTCTCTTACTCCCTTTCTTTCTCCTTTTTCCACGTCTTCTAGCAGTCACCTAAAAATGACTTTTGCTACCTACGGATTGGGTAACAGAGCGGCAAAAAAATCTGTGTACAACTACAATTATAAGATAATAAAGGGGTGCTGGAGATCGCTTAGCCTTGCCTAACTAAGATCCGAAACCGAATCCACACACTTGTTACTTGTCCGACGAATGTCTAATTCCATTGTGTTTTATCTCCATGCTGGGAGATTAATGAGAAACACCTTACCTCCTAAGGACCTCTGCTGGTCAGTGAAGAGTCAGTCCATTGTTTTAGGTTTGACCTATGTCCTGGACATACCCTATATAAACTGAGAGCATCTGTCTGTCTGTCTGTATGTCTGTCTGTCTCTCTTTCTGTCTCTCTCTCTCTCTCTCTCTCTCTCTCTCTCTCTCTCTCTCTCTCTCTCTCTCTCTCTCTCTCTCTTCGGTTCAACCGGCTAATAGAGAGCACACATCGCTATTCGTATCAGCCATTAACCAGGAACAATAGCATCGACCGAATGGAAAGGGACAACGTAACCCTTACCCCTTCTTCCTCTGTCAGCAGACTGCATAGCTTACACACTACCAACTACCAGCAAGCCACCAACAATTCATCACTATTGGCAGTTACTACTATGTATATTTTACTAACCACTGCCGGCAAATAAATATAGTATTCCTTTCCTCTTCGATGTTGTTATTACGCTGTTTCATCCTGCCTTCGACTATCT
>NC_142936.1:34986248-35053748 GCF_046866305.1 Octopus bimaculoides | reverse complement strand
CGCTATGCCTGCATGAAGTCACTACAAATACGTTGTCGAATAAAAAATTTATCTGTTGTCATGGAAAAAGTGTAACTAACCATGCAGAATTATCGGAGTGATGGGCATTCAAAAAAGTATACATGTATTAGAGATGTATGAATGAAGTCTTTAAGGTTTACGATTCAAATTAAGGAAGTGCAATAATGTTTAGCAGTTCAAAACTGTGAGTAGTGAAATGCAGAATTAGGTCGGCTGATTGTGAGAAATATTGATCGCTTCGCTAAAAACTGTAAGCGGTATGGGTTATTTCCCTTGGGTTGTTTAAATAAAACACTAGTAATATGAAGTAGATAGAAGGATCCATTGGAGGGGCCCTATTGATTTTTTCAACAATCTAAGTATGTCACGAGGTTTCCAGACATGAGTTCTACTCGCATGTCAAATAAAGTGATATTGTCTGCAAAAATTATAAATTGGACACAATAAATCAATATTCAAAGTAATCGAACATAAACAATGAAATAGGTTATTTTCCTTGAGTGTTTAAAAAAATATTGTGTAGGTGCTATGGGTTATTCCCCTTGGGTGTTTTAAAAAATAGTTATTTGAGTTAGATATAAAGGTCCCTTCCAGGGGCTGTATAGCTAACAGTGCCACAAACAAACACACTGATTTTCCACATATCTAGTAGTTATATAATATATATATATATTAATAGTAATGGTAGGACACCAAAAGAATGAAAGAGACCTTGATATTATGTAAATAGAGGAATTTATTTGTAATATAATATGTGACAATTATTCGGTTGCCACAATAAAACTCCGAGTTTCGGATGTTGGGGCAGAAACCTGCACTGGCGTCTCTTCAGTTATCGAAGCAATTAAAATATGCTATGAAAGGGAAATTACTATGTAAATGACCATAATTAAGACAAAAGAGCTATTAGAATGACCGTTAAATAAGGGAAAAACCCAAGGGAAATAAGTAAAAAGTATGTGGGTGTGCATGCATGCATGAGTATGTACATGGGCGCACACGCGATTGCTATGAGCTTTCTTACTCCTTTACTTTTTACTTACTTCCCTTGGGTTTTTCCCTTATTTAACGGTCATTCTAATAGCTCTTTTGTCTTAATAACGGTCATTTACATAGTAATTTCCCTTTGTTTAACGGTCATTTTCATAGCATTTTTTAATTGCTTCAATAACTGAAGAGATGCCAGTGCAGGTTTCCGCCCCAACATTTGAAACTCAGAGTTTTATTATGGCAACCGAATAATTGTCACATATTCATGGCACTCTGTCAGATCCGATCAACTGCTCGTGAAATTAACGTGCAAGTGGCTAACACAGACACGTGTACCTTTAACGTAGTTCTCAGGCAGATTTAGCGTGACAGAAACAGGAAGAAAGAGTGAGAGAAAGTTGTGATGTTTGCCACTACCCCCTGCCGGAGCCTCGTGGAGCTTTAGGTGTTTTCGCTCAATAAACACTCACAATCGAAACCGCGATTCCATGACCACGAATCCACTACCTTAACCACTGGGCCATTGCACCTCCACAATTGTCACAAGTTTATGTATATATTAATATTATCCCAGTTTAAAAAAACCTTGACAATCTAAATATGTTAATAGTTACCATGGGTAGCAAAAATTACACAAAAAAACCAGGATATCACACCCGTTTTATAGGTAGAGATACCAAGTTAAAGTGATGCATTTTGAGTAGATGTGAATAATAACAATAAATGGAGCAAAACGCATATAAATAAAAGTTCCTTTAATTCCTACATATGTTTCAAAATATATGTGCACTCTACTCCAAAGAAGTAAGAGCTGCTGGAATTCCACATATATTCATCGTCAGGGAACCAACATATAGAAGCAAGACAAATGCGCATTTGTTTTGCTTCTATTTGTCTTGCTTCTATATGTTGGTTCCCTGACAGTGAATATATGTGGAATTCCAGCAGCTCTTACTTCTTTGGAGTAGAGTGCACATATATTTTGAAACATATGTAGGAATTAAAAGAACTTTTATTTATTGTTACTATTCATATATATATATAATATATATAATATATATAATATATATATATATATATATATATATATATATATATATATATATATATATATATATATAAGTAGATGTATGCTGTCAACTTAATGTGACAGTCCCATGAAGGAAATAATACTACAGCTATTTAGCCCTAGGAAGCAGCTCTGCTTCCTGTCGGCCTTGACACATTTCCTGTGTCCTTATGTTTACAAGGGGGAGACAAGCACCTAATATAAAAGAGTTAGATAGATACATAAATAGTTTATAGAATTCAATTAGAGATTAAATTAGCCTCATTAAGGGATGGTAATACCCAATGAATTACTGGTTCATTACCTAATATTTGTTATGAATAATAACATTCATAAAATAATAGGTCTAAATATAAATCATGGTTTATAATCATTTAAAAGAAAATTAGGAAATGGAGATGTAGCATTTAATAAAAATTTAGTATCTGCTTAAACCCTCTTTCCATATTATTCTGGATTTGCTATTTATTCATTTATTTAAACTTTATTGCATTATGATTATAAACATAAACAACAAGTTATTATTATTATTATTATTATTATTATTATTATTATTATTATTATTATATTTAGAAATTATTTATCCCTTTCTGATAATTAAATGCTATGTCTCCATTTCCTAATTTTCTTACAGATACGCACACGCAAGCACATGAGTAGCTTTTATATTATGCTTTTGTTGTCTTGTGTATTGTAAATTTAAAAACTACAATGAACGTTTTGTCTCTGAAATTCCTTATTTCACATTTGAGATTTAAAATGGCCCACATCTACTTACACATAATTGCCCTCCCACTCACTCAATCAATGATAAAATGAGGCCCATAAGAAAAAGTTCTGCCGTATGTGAAGAACTGACAAACAATGGAATAAGTATATAGATAAAGGGATTTGGTGGTAAATAAGTCGAAAGAGATAATGATTATGTGTAAATAGAAAGTTTATAAACTTTTAAGCGAAGAAAGAGAATGCATATTTAACAGATCACATTAGAATTCGTTATTTTTTTCGTGGTGATACTCTAGTCATGAAATTAAATAAGCAAATAACAAAAGCAACAAAATATCAAGCACAAAGGGGGGGGGGGGAATGAATGAAAGAGAGATGGGGGTTGGGTACGTATAGAAAAAGTAAGTTATAATTCAAAAATTCTATTTGAACCTATATTACAACACGACGTAGGATGTGCTTTTGCAAAGAACTTATTGTTTGTATAAGTAAGTACTTCCTTTTAGCGTTAAGCACTTTTTAAAAAATGAGACAAATCCTATAGATAATGGTTTAGCAAATAAAAGACACACCCAATACATAACACAAAACTTATTACTAGAGTTTTATTATCTAATGTTGTAATAATGATTTCTAGACGTAGTTATGAGAAATTAATAAAATTCATGTTCTTTTCAAAAAAGACTTTTCTAAGATAGAAATTATCTTCGCATTGTTAAAGTGTTCAGCGGTGTTTTCGAATAACTGTCCTTCGAAGTTCCATATCTTATTGGGAAGGAGAAGGGTAGTTTTTTTTTCCTTCATCTTTTGTTTTAGTAGTCTTGTTTCCGGTGCTTCTCAAATACTTCATATATTTCGATTTAACAAAATTATATTTAAAAATAAAATTGTGAAAAACCCTTGTTAAGAATACTTCATTAATTGAATAAACACTAAGTATTTAGTAATTTTCCAGTTTAAATCATATTTATAGGTTAAAGTATATAAATATTTTTAATGTTTTTTTTAAAATATTTTATGCATAAAACGCACCAAAGCATTTTTTTTTTTTTACTTTAGATTGTACCGTGAGCAAAAAAAATGTTTGGGAACCAATGATCTTAATGCTCATTCTATATAAACAAATTATTATGCACATTTGTTAATTCTGCAAGCAGCGAAGTAATTAAGCCTTTAAATGTTTTGAGACCAGTTGCATAGGTTGAAGGATTTTAGTGCTTAACACTTACTCGTTCAGTTGTACGTGTACGCGCGCGCACACACACACACACACGCACGCACACAGTCTGTGGATGCTCTTAATGGTCAATATACAGTTTGAGATCCGTTAACGAAAAAAACAAAAAACAACTCAGCCTACTAGGTGTTAAAGAATGTGTGGAAAACGAATATGAAAAAAACATTGCGCAAACGGGGTGGGGAGAGGGCTTTCGGAAAATTCACAAGATCCGTGTTTTCCCTCATAATTTTCAGGAAAATGGATATATAGTGATGAAATTTTATAGAAATACCGTTGAAATGGAACAAATTACGGTCATAAAAAAATTTGTGGGGAAAATGTTTTTCCGAAGGGGTGGGGAGAGGTCTGTTGGAAAGTTCACACGATCCGTTTTTTCCCCTCATAATTTTCAGGAAAATGGATATATAGTGATGAAATTTTATAGAAATACCGTTGAAATGGAACAAATTACGGTCATAAAAAAATTTGTGGGGAAAATGTTTTTCCGAAGGGGTGGGGCGAGGTCTGTTGGAAAGTTCACACGATCCGTTTTTTCCCCTCATAACTTTCAGGAGTTAGTTTAGTGCCCGGTCACCAAAACGAAAAAAAAAAACAGTCTAATAGGTGTAATAAAAATGTGTAGAAAACGAATTCCCCAGAAATTTCTTTATAATCGTAATTTGTGCCATTTGAATGGTATTTGTATAAAATTTCATCAATATATATCCATTTTCATGAAAGTTATGGTGAAAAAATCGGATCTTGTGAGTTTTCCAAAAGTCCTTTCAATACCCCCACCCCGTTTGCGCAATTTTCTTTCATATTCGCTTTCTACACATTTTTTTACATAGGCTGTTTTTTTTTTCTTTTTGTTAACGGGTCTCAAACTGTATATTGACCATGTAAATAGTATTCATGCTAACTCCCTCTGCAGTGGGATTTTATTGGGTTATATGTAATCAGTACAGGGCTATTACATAATATAGGGTTCAAATTTTGAAAGAAGGCCAGCAATTTCGGTGGGTGGGGGCTAGTCGATTACATCGACCCCAGTGTTCAACTGGTACTTATTTTATCAACCTTGAATGGATGAAAGGCAAAGTCGACTTTGTTGGAATTTGAACTTAGAGAGTGTAAGGATGCATGAAATGCTGCTAAGCATTTTGCCTGGCAAACTAACAATTCAGACAGCTAACCACCTTAGGGCTATTACATATTACGATCATCTATATATATAAAAGAGAGATTCTGTCTGTTTGTCTCATTTATAAGTGTGGGTGTTTTATCCACTTTCACACTTAAACTATGGTGATGATAATGATGATGATGGTGTGACCAGAGCTAAAGTACCAAAAATTTTCTAAGAATCGACACCTTTCAATTTCTCTCTCTCCCCCCTCTCTCTCTATTCATCTTCCTGTCTTTCTGTTTGGCCAGAAATTGTCCTGTGGCAAGAATGGTCAGCATTCAAGACAATGACAACCATCACACCATATATATTCATTCATTTCAAGGATGGTCTCTTCTGAACAATCAAATACAGTCAATCTCTCTCTTTCTAATGACTGCCACAAGTAAAAATTAAAAAAAAAACGTTCTGGGGTCAATACATCCAACTAAAAATTCTTCATGGTGGTGCTCCTGCATGGCTAGCAGAGCGGAACTCTAAAGAAACGGCGCCACTATTTTTTTATCTGTCTGTTTCTCTTTCTCTCTATCTCTCTACCTATCTATCTCTATCTGTCTATTTCTCTCTCTTTCTTTCTATTTCTTTCTCCCTCTCTCTCTTCCTTTCCCCCTTTTATTCTCTCTCTTTTTCTCCTTTCTGTCTCTCCTCCTTTCTCTCTTTGTCTCTCTTTCCTTCTTTCTCTTTCTTTCCCTCTCTCTCTTTATGTCTCTCTCCTTCTGTCATCTATTGCTCTCTCTTCCTGTCTCTCTCTCCTTCCTTCTCTCTCTTTCTGTCAATCTCTCCCTTTCTGCCACTATCTTTCTCTCTGTATTTCTGTCTCTCTCTTTTTCTCTCTGTCTCTTCAGTCACTGTCTCTTATTATTATCATGTAATAAACAAACAGAACTTCATGTATAAAAATGATCTTTTTTCTACTTCAGATATCACATTTTTTCTCTTATTAAAATATTATATCATTGCCATTATTGTATAGATAAATAAAATAACACATACAACTCACTTATTATTGTCATATCATAAACAAACACAAGTTCATGTATGATATTGATCTTCTACTTCAATTATTACATGATTTTCTCTTCTAAAAATACATACATACAGGAGGAGTAAATTATACATATAATAACACTTTCAATGTTGCTCCTGATAAGCAGTAAAAGTAATTACCCGATCAACAACGGGTTTTACTGCTAGTATATATTATGAAAGCTAGTAAGAAGCATGAATTTGGTATTCCTTTACTTCATCTAGTATGCATTTCAGCCTTCAAATTACAATGCAATTTATAAAGAGCACTTACTCTTACTGAATGCATTCTTGGACAAGGTCAAAATATTAATTACAAACATGCAAGAAATTTATATAAATACCTGAGAGATACAAGACAATCAGTGATAGTGGTAAGGCAGGATGGGGTAGAAGTTCTCCTATAGTAAGTAACCAGTGTATTTGATGCCATAAATTACAATACGAGGTAAAACAACTGTGTTGGTATGGAATGTGGAGACAAAAGTCAAAATGTTTGGCTTACATCAGCAGAGATGAAAACCATTCAAGTGATATATCATCATCATCATTGTAATGTTCATTTTTCCATACTTGCATGGGTTAGATGAAAGTTGTTAAAGCAGATTTTATACCTTAAAAGTCGGGCAACAATTAAGATACAACAGCTAAAAAGAAAGAGGAGAGGTACTGGAAGGAAAAACTAAATAAAAATAAAAGAAATTCCACTTTTTCACAGTAGTTGAAATCTCAAAAGGGAAGATGTTGTGATGAGAGTTACAATGCCCCCTTGCAATAGTAACGATCCAAGTGAGTTTGAAGTTCAGAGTTCGGAGTCCAGTGAAGTCAGGTGTTGGTTGGTTAGTTCACAAGGAATATTGATTGTTTGGTTTGTAAAGAGATTTGTTAGTTCATTACATTGTTTTTACTATTGTCTGGTTATCTTATTTATTGTATGTAACAAATTACGTTACAACACTGCATAGGTTAGATAGTTAGATAGGATCCAGTGGGTTGGAGGATTTACTTCATTCCAGTGTCTCAGTTTTGGCTTGATTACTACCACTGAAGTCAGCACATATTTTGGTGTACTACTTCCATAAATGCGTTCAAAGGATTGCATTTTGCTTGTGTTTAATTTTTGGTTTTATTTCTACAGTTTGTTATTCTTCCTTACATCAATCAGCTTTCAGAGTGGGTACTTTTTTGCATAGCACCAGTCCTAGAGAGGTGTTCTGCCCTTGACTTGACTTAAGGAACCTCATTTTTGCTCACTTGTCAGCCTCTGTACATAGCAGGAGGTGAGAATGAATGATAGTGAGAAGAGGGATGTGTAATAGAGATTGAGTGATATGTCAATAAGTGATGAGGAGAAGGGATGAGTGATGAGGTACTCAGTTTTCCGAGATATGTATATTCAGAATGGTGAGTAAGAGGATAAGGTGGTAGTAGAAGACTACATGACACAGAAAAAGGAGTGATGACAGAGACTTTGGATGTGTGGGAGAGAAAGAAGCAAGAATATAATATAAATGGAGTGAGGACAAACAGTACAGGAGAGGAGAGTAAAGGTATAGTATACAGAGCACAATGGTTCGATTCAGCATCCTACACATAAGTTTCAAGATGGGATTGAGAGCTTGATTGATGAAAGTGATAGTCACAAGAATGGAATGTGGTTGGGTACCAGTGAACAGTATAAGTTGGGTACTAAACCAATGTGTGGCACAAATTAGTGTTGGTGAGAGGGACATCTGATCAGATAGTTGTTGTGGCATCTGTAGCTGAACTTGAACCAAAGGGCAGACATGAGATCTAATGCCAATTTCATCTACAAGCAGTATGGAACAGTGAAATTGAGAAGGGAGGGAGGGATTGGAAGATGAAGTAATAGCGGTATGGGTGTGTGAAGCATAAAGGCATGGGCAGAAGAGATATTGGTTATAGTAAATTGGGTAATAGACAGATGAGTGATAAAAGGATGTGTGGTAAGAGGGAAAGGTGCTAATAATAGAGGAAATGGAATGGGTGAGAGCTAGGGTTAATAGACAGGAGAGAAATTATCAGAGAAACAATGACGTGATCTTGATAGTACTCAGATATATATAACTGAAAATGAAGAGGAGAGTGGAGATTTATTCACATCCAAAACTTTTTATTAAAAAAGCGTATATAACAATGACCAACATATGTTTCAATTGCAGCAACTACACATTGCTCTGTGTGCAATTATGCATCCTAGTCACTGCAATTTCATCAAGGGTCCATTACTCACAATGTTTTCAAAGTGAATTAATTCAAATAAGCTTCCTGCGCTGGTATTCAGTTGAAGGTTATAGCATTACTTTTTAAATCAAATTGAATTCTAGTCTTATAATCACCTCTGGTATTACAGTTGTAGTTTATAAAATGTTGATTCATATCACAATCAATTGTAGCAGTTTTGTTTACATTTTACTGTATGGTGTACATTATTTATTCAGAGCTAATTCCCGTATGTTTGGGTTTATACCCTCAATTAATATTATTATAGTTATTATTACTAAAATCATTTTAGTATTATTTGCAAAAATATTAATTATCACAGTATAAAGATGGTGATTTATGTTTCTTTAGATCATTTAAGCATATATTTAATCCAATATAGACATATAATAGCCTGCCCCCCCTCTCTCTCTCTGTATATATATATATATGCATAGAAGTATATAGAACTACACAGATATATACATATATCCATCTATCTATCTATCCATCTATCTATCTATCCATCTATCTATCTATCTGTCTATCTATCTATCTATCTATCTGTCTATCTCTCTCTCTCTCTCTCTCTCTCTATATATATATATATATATATATATATCATCATCATCATCATCATCATCGTTTAACGTCCACTTTCCATGCTAGCATGGGTTGGACGATTTGACTGAGGACTGGTGCAACCGGATGGCTACACCAGGCTCCAATCTAATTTGGCAGAGTTTCTACAGCTGGATGCCCTTCCTAACGCCAACCACTCAGAGAGTGTAGTGGGTGCTTTTACGTATCACCCGCACGAAAACGGCCACGCTCGAAATGGTGTCTTTTATGTGCCACCTGCACAAGAGCCAGTCCAGGGGCACTGGCAACGATCTCGCTCGAAAACCCTACAAGGCCAGTCAGGCGGTACTGGCAACAGTCACGCTCAGGATGGTACATCTTATGTGCCACCCGCACAAGAGCCAGTCCAGGGGCACTGGCAACGATCTCACTTGGCTTGCCCGGTCTTCTCATGCACAGCACATTTCCAAAGGTCTCGGTCAGTAGTCATTGCCTCGGTGAGGCCCAATGTTCGAAGGTCTTGCCTCACCACCTCAGCCCAGGTCTTCCTGGGCCTACCTCTTCCACGGGTTCCCTCAACTGTTAGGGAGTGGCACTTTTTCACGCAGCTATCCTCATTCATTCTCACCACATGTCCAAACCAGCGCAATCGTCTCTCTTGCACACCACTACTGACGCTTCTTATGTTCAGCTTTTCTCTCAAGATACTTACACTCTGACGGGTATGCACATTTACATTACACATCCAGCGGAGCATACTGGCTTCATTCCTTGCGAGCTTACGCATGACCTCAGCAGTCACAGCCCATGTTTCACTGCCATGTAGCATGGCTGTTCGTACACATGCGTCATACAGTCTGCCTTTTACCCTGAGTGAGAGTCCCTTTGTCGCCAGCAGAGGTAAGAGCTCTCTAAACTTGGCCCAAGCTATTCTTATTCTAGCAGTTACACTTTCAGCGCACCCACCCCCACTACTAACTTGGTCACCCAGATAGCGGAAGCTATCAACTACCTCTAGTTTTTCACCCTGGAATGAGATAGAAGTTGTTTCCTGTTTGTTTACAGTGTTTATTGCACCTGAACATCTGCCACATACAAAGACTAACTTTGTAGTTAATCTGCCTTTGATATTGCTGCACCTCTTATGTGTCCATAGCTTGCACCGGGTACATCTTATAGAGTTACTACCTACTCCTTTACTGCATACTGAGCAGGGCCATCTACCTGAAGGGGTTTGTGTTTTATCTACCTTCCTACTTATTAGGATTTTGGTTTTTGCTAGGTTGACTCTAAGGCCCTTCAATTCTAGTCCTTGCTTCCACACCTTAAACTTCTCCTCTAGTTCTGATAGTGACTGCGCAATTAGTGCAAGGTCATCAGCATAGAGGAGCTCCCAGGGGCAACCTGTCTTGAATTCCTCTGTGATCGCCTGGAGGACTATGATAAATAGGAGGGGGCTGAGGATGGAACCTTGGTGGACCCCTACCTCTACTCGGAATTCATTACTGTACTCATTTCCAACCTTCACCTTACTGACAGCATCTCTGTACATGGCTCGCACAGCTCTCACTAACCATTCTTCTATCCCAAGTTTCCTCATTGACCACCAGATAAGGGATCGGGGGACCCTGTCAAAGGCTTTCTCCATGTCAACGAAGGCCAGGTACAGAAGTTTATCCTTGGCTAGATATTTCTCCTGCAGCTGTCTCACTAGAAATATGGCATCAGTGGTGCTTTTACCTGGCACGAACTCAAACTGCATCTCATCTAAATATATATATATATATATATATATATTATATATATATATATATATATATATATATATATATATATATAGGTATATATAGATATATATATACCTATATACATACATACACTTACATATGCACAAACACATATAAACACACACATAACATACACAATTTTTTAATAACTGTTTTGCTGAGACTAGATGTGTGGGCAGGTTCTTTAGCATACAGAGTACTGCCAAACAATATATATGTGAGTGTTTACACACATTCATCATCATCATCATTTAACGTCCGCTTTCCATGCTGGTATGGGTTGGACGGTTTGAGAGGAGCTGGCTAGGCAGAAGACTGTACCATGCTTTACTGTCTGTTTTGGCATGATTTTTATGGCTGGATGCCCTCCCTAACATCAACGACTCTGTTGAGTGGACTGTGTGCTTTTTATGTGAAAGAGGGCAAGAGAAAGAGGGAGAGTGCAAGACAGCAGGAGAGAGATGGTGGTGAAGTGCCGGGGCATGCTCACAAGGAATACGGATTAGATATATGAATGGGATGATAGAGAAGAGCCAGGGAGAGATAAGTGGTGACAAAGTGGAAGAGTATGCCCTCAAGGTACAGGGTCAGAATATTAATAAGGTATTACCATGGTGCTTGAGTAGGGGGTAAACTTCACATGAATGCAAGGAGTGTAGGATAAGGTATGCAGTAACTGGTAAAACTTGGCCATATAGAGGGGATGATAGACAACAGGATAGCAATGATACAGTGAGCGGGGCAGTGAGGACAGGATTGGGGAGCAAGAGAGAAGCATAAGCATAGTACATGTAAAGAGAAAATGTGAGAAAGAGGAGAGATGTAGGGTGTGGAAAAAGTTTTATTACTGTTACATGTGAGTGGAACCCACAGTGCTTCTAGAACTCAATTTCACTGAAGTGGGCAGGTTTTCTCAAAAACCTCATATTACCAGACAACTCAGTCCATTGTCATCTCCTCTGTGAGGCTCAAAACCTTGATCGGTCTTCACCACTTCATCTCATATCTTAGTGAGTCTTCCTCTCCCACAGGTGCCATCCATCCTCAGTAATCGGCACCTCTTTATACAGTTGTCTTCATTTGCATCACATGTCCAACCAATGTAATTTTCTCTCTTGCATATACTGCATACATGTGTATATATATATATATATATATATATATATATATATATATATATATATATATATATATATATATATATATAATATATATGCATACATACACATATATATGTCTACATGATGATGATGATCATCATCATCATTGTTTAATGTTCATTTTCCATGCTGGTATGGGTTGGACGGTTTAACTGGGGACTGGCAAGCAAGGAGACCTCACCAGGCTCCGATCTGATCTAGCATAGCTTCTACAACTGGATGCCCTTCCTAACGCCAACCACTCTCAGAGTGTAGTGGGTGCATTTTATGTGCCACCTGCATGGGAGCCAGTCTGGTGGCACTAGCATCAGTCACGTTCGGATGGTGTTTTTCACGTGCTATCAGCACAGGAACGAGTTCGGGCATAGTGGGGGCTGGTATTGACCACGTTGGGATGGTACTTTTTATGTGCCAGCAGCACAGGGAGCCAGTCAGGCGGCACTGGCAACGACCCATGCATGAATGGTGCTTATTGTGTGCCACCAGCACAAGAGCCAGTCAGGTGGCACTGGCATTGGCCACAACTACAATTTCCATTTGGTTTGATTTTGATTGACTCAATTGATCTCCTCAAGCATGGCATGTCACCTGATGATTCAAAGGATCTTTTTAAATGGGCTTGTTATGTGACACTAGTATAGGCTATGGCTGTGATCTCACTTTACTTGCCGGGTCTTCTCAATCACAGCATATCTCCAGAGGTCTCTGTCTTTCAGCATTGCCTCTGTGAGGCCCAACGTTTGAAGGTCATACTTCACCACCTCATTCCATGTCTTCCTGGGTCTCCCTCTTCCACAGATTCCTTCCACTGTTAGGGAGTGACACTTATTCACACAGCTCCTCTCATCCATACGCAGCACATGATCATACCAGCACAGTCGTCTCTCTTGCACACTACATCTGATGCTTCTTATGTCTAACATTTCTCTCAGGGCACTTACACTCTGTTGTGTGTGCACACTGACATTACACATCATACTAGTTTCATTTCTTTCAAGCCTATGCATGTCTTCAGCAGTCATGGCCCATATTGCACTGCCGTGTAGCATGGAAGTTCACATACATGCATCATATAATCTACCTTTCACTCTAAGCAAGAGGCCCTTTGTCACCAGTAGAGGTAAGTGCTTTCTGAACTTTGCCCATGCTATTCTTATTCTAGTGGCAATGCTCTCCGAGCATCCACCCCCACTACAGACTTGGTCACCTAGATAGCGGAAGCTATCAACTACTTTGAGTTTCTTCCCCTCACATGTGATGGCATCTGTGGTGTTTATTGTCCCTGTGCATCTGATGCACACAAAAGCGATCATCCTGGTTTACCTTCCTTTGATGTTGCTGCACCTCTTATGCGTCCATAGCTTACACTGGGTACATCTTATGGAGTTTCTACCTACACCTTTTCTACAGATCAAGCAGGGCCATTTACCTGAAGTTGTTTGTGATGTGTTCGCCTTTCTACTTACTAGGACTTTAGTTTTTGCAACATTGACTCTAAGGGCCTTCGATTCTAAGCCTTGCTTCCACACCTGAAATTTCTTCTCTAGTTCTGGTAGTAATTCCGCTATGAGAGCAAGGTCATCAGCATAGAGGAGCTCCCAGGGGAAACCTGTCTTGAATTCTTCTGTTATTGCCTGGAGGACTCTGATGAATAAGAGGGGGCTGAGGGCTGATCCTTGGTGAACCCCCTACTTCTACCCAGAATTCTTCACTATACTCATTGCTGACCCATACCTTACTTACGGCATCCCTGTACAGCTCTTATTAACCACTCGTCAATCCCCAGTTTCTGCATCACCCACCAGATAAGGGAGCGGGGTACCCTGTCAAAGGCTTTCTCCAAGTCAACAATAGCAATGTATAGGGGTGTATCTTTGGCTAGGTACTTCTCCTGCAGTTGCCTTACCAGGAATATAGCATCAATGGTGCTTCTACCTGGCACAAAACCGAACTGCATCTCATCTAAGCAGACTCTCTCCCTAATTAGTTGGGCTATGACCCTCTCTGTAACCTTCATCTCCTGATCCAACAGTTAGATACCCCTGTAGTTATTTCTATCTAAAGCATCCTCTTTACCTTTGTAGTGGTTGACTACGGTGCTGCTATGCCAGTCATTGGGTATGACTCCATCATGAACTATCTGGTTTACAATAAGGGTGACTAGACCATAACCCATGCCACCAGATATTTTAAGCAACTCAGCAGTGATTCCTGATGGGCTGGGGGCTTTTCCTAACTTCTTATCCTTAATTGCTTTATCTACCCAGATGCTATCTATTCGGGTAGCTGGTCCCTCTACTGGGTCAACATTTGGAAGGTTCTCCTCCTCCTATTCATTCTCCACATTCAGCAGCCTTTCATAATGACTTCTCTAAGTCTCTTTCTTTGCAGAATCATTAAAAGTAAGTGCACCATCATCCATGTGGACACATTTCTCTCCTGTGACATCACAATTTTCTCTCACACACTGTCTTACAATCCAAAATACTTCAGTTCTTTGGTCCTCACGTCGCTGAACATTCGCAAACTTCTTTTCTGCTTCACTCTTGGCTATGTATACCTGTCACCCAGCCTCCCTTCTGGCTATCTGGTACAGTTCCCTGCCACCCCACTCTTCCAGGTTTTTCAGGCCTGTTTCTTTGCTCTAATGTCCTTGTCTCCTGTATTATTCCACCACCATGTTACTTAAGGTCTGGAAGGGACTTTGCACCATCCGCAGACTTGGTCTGTGGCACTCTGTAAGGTTTCCCATAGGAATTTCCAGTTACCCTCTATGTCTGAAGTCTGTTGCTCTTCCTCCCTCACATCAAATTTCTCAATGAGGATGTCCCTAAATCTCTGGCCATGTAGCAGGTTTTTTTAGCCTCTAAATCCTTCTTTTCTGGATTGGTCTGCTTCTTGCTATCTTTCTGGCCTCGAGTCTAAAGTCACTAATAACTAGTCTATGCTGGGGGTTACATTCTTCACCAGGGAGGTTCTTTGTATTTAAGAGCGACCCTGCATCCCGCTGCCTGGTGAGGATGAATCAATCTGGCTAGTAGAGTCACCTGATTGATAGGTTATCAGGTGGCTGTTTGGCTTCCTGAAGTTAGTGTTGCAGATTAAAGGTTTACATGTATCACAGAACTCCAGTAGCCTAGTTCCCTCATTGTTTCAGGAACCAAGTCCATGACCCCTGTGAGCACCATGAAAGATACCAGATTGTCGTCTGACATGCCCATTAAAATCTCCAGCTGCAAAGATGAGGTCATTGCCACTCCTCTGTGAGGTAGCCTGTAGAAGAGTGTCATAAAAGTGGTCCTTCTGATCGTTTGGTAGGCCTGCTTGTGGGGCGTATGCAGAAATAATTGTAGCTATATTATTCTGCAGGATCAGCCTGAGCTTAAGCACTCTATCGCATACCCTGACAACCTCTATGACCTTATCCACCCATTTCTCTGCAAGGAGTATGCCAATACCCCCTACTCCATCACTGTTACCTTCCCAGAAGTTTTTATAACTATGTTACTTTCCCAGAAGATTTTATACATAAAGATGTGTATGCTTTTATATCTGTCTGTCTGTCTGTCTATATATATATATATAAGAATTTAAGGATTGGAGAAAACGCATGTTATAATTGCATACTTTATTCCTACATATGTTTCAAAGGATTACAACCTGTGTGATAATCGGTCATAATGTCTTACGTTTAAGATGATTCCCATGCTTTCCCTGATGAGAAGGTTACAATTTTAATATCAAAGATCCCTATGGATCACACAGGTTGTAATCCTTTGAAACATATGTAGGAATAAAGTATGCAATTATAACATGCGTTTTCTCCAATCCTTAAATTCTTAAATATACTCAAATACCCAAAATTTCAAGGAGTTCCTGCCTTAAAAACAGGAGCTAACCACAGTTATTTTGTGTTCTTTGCTACATTGGTTTCTATTAACCCATTTATTCTATCAGAAGAATTTTTATTCATTAAGATAGAAGAAATACACATAATTATATATATATATATATATATATATATATATATTGGGTCATCCCATAAATAATGTAGTGTTTTTCAATTGTATGAACTAAAAGTTGGAGGGGGATGGGATAAACTACCTGCATCAACTTGCTTTAGGTAGTAATTTTACCTTGTACTTATTCTTAGTGCAAGTTTTGAAGAGTGTAGTTAAATTTTAAGTTATTTTTTCAAAGCTATAATGGAAATGACAAAGGATCATATTCAGCAAATATTTTGCTTTATGAGTTCAATAAAGGCAACAACAGAACGGAAAGTGCGAGGAATATTAATGCAGTATATGAGGATTGGACAATAAGCGTAAGCCAGTGTCAGAAGTAATTCCAGAAATTCTGAGCCTAGAGATTTTTGTCAGCCTAGAAGACAAGCCTTGTCCTGGAAGATCTGTAGAGCTCGATGAAGATGTCCTCCAAACCATGGTGGAACAAAATCCCTTTGTAACTGTTGAGGAACTAGCAGAGAAGCTTGGATTTGGTCATTCAACCATTCATTGACACCTGCATGCCATCAGAAAAGTCAGCAAATTGGTTCCTCACAAACTTTCCGAGTCTAATCGTACACAGAGAGTGAATGTATGCTCTTCTTTGCTGTCACGTCTCACAAATGAACTTTTTTTGGACTGAATAGTGACTGGTGACGAGAAATGGGTTCTCTATAAAAATGTCAAGCACCAAAGACAGTGTGTAGGGAAAGGAGAAACACCAGCACCCCAGGCTAAAGAAGGGTCTTCACCCACTTAAGGTGTTGTCATCTGTTTGGTGGGATGTGAAAGGTTTAATCCACTTTGAACTTTTAAACCCAGACCAAGTAACAAAGGAGATCTACTGTGAGGAGCTTCAGCAGCTTAAATCAGCACTAGAAGTAAGATGACCATCTTTGGTTTCAAAATGAAAGGTGTTCTTCCATCAGGATAATGCTTGGCCACATACAGTAAGGATGACATTCCAAAGGCTGGAACAGTCTGAATAGGAAATGATGTCCCATGCCATATTTGCTGAACATTTCCCCATCTGATTATCATTTATTCCACAGTCTTCAAAATAATTTGGACAGAAAAAACATGAATTCTGTAGACGAGGTCAGAACAGTACTGGAGGAGTATTTTTCATCATGAACAAGTGAATTTTGGAAGAGGTGCCTTGCAGGTCTACCAGATAGATGGAAGAGCATTGTAGAAAATGAAGGAGAGTATATTTTAGATTAAAAAAGAACTTTGTTTATCTTAATTTTGAAAAATAAAAGAAGTATAAAGAATACTGCATTATTTATGGGATGACCTAATATGTATACATCCCTGAGGACAAAGGAATAAGAACTCACAGTATGGTAGAAGCCACAGCCACTTATAATAAAAAAGAGTACAGGTGGAATGTCCCAGTGAAAACCTCAATAAAATGTAAACACAATAAACCTGATATAATGATTTGGGATACAGAAAAGAAACTGTGTACAGTTGTGGAAATCAGCTGCCTAGTTGATGTTAACGTAAAACTAAAGAGCAGTAAAAAAGAGAACACCTTCACTGAACTATTGAGAAATATGCAATTACTCTATCCAGATTACAAGTTCAGGTTTATGCCTGTAATTAGTGGGGCACAGATATGTAATATACTGCTTAAATACCAATCTTGAGAAATTAGGCTTCTCAAAACCAGAAAGGAGAAAGCTGATTTGAAAATTACAGATTCAAGCCATCACAGAAACTGTAAGAAATCTTGAAATAAAACTGAATAATGACATACATATATATAGATGGATCTCCTTTAGGTTCACTGATGAGTATCTAGTTGTTCAACAAATGCTAAATTTCCTGATCATTGAACCCATGATTTTGTGAAGCAGCCATCTGACCCTTTCAGAATAATATATATATAGCACAAAGCAACTTCCCTCTCTTCTATGCTAATACTCAAATAAGGGATCTCTTTAGTTTTGTGAGTTACATGGTTACGTCACTAGTACTGGTGCCATAAAAAAGGCACCCAGTACATTCCGTGTGTATATATATATATCTTACCGTATTGACCAGACTGTTGGATGTTGTTATTCATCAAGGTCACAATGCTTCCTCACATTGCTTTAACTTTTGAATGATGCCACCCTGCTGGTTAGTTGGGCAGGCCAACATTATCTGTGAATGGAAAACCAGTCTTTTGCAGGGTTACACATTTACAGTTATATACTTACAGCTATTTATTTATTAACTTTTACAAGGAAAAGATTGACAGAAACTTTAGTTTCAGCTTGCTCATCTTCATCAGACATTCTGATGAAGATGAGCAAGCCAAACTTCAAAGTTGCTGTCAACCTTTTCCCTGTAAAGGCTTATAAATATATACTCTACTAAATAGTATTAAGTAATCCTTCAGTTTAATGTTAAATTGTTTCTATGTATAACTTGACATAAAAACAAACATTAGTGTAAATAACGGAGGTAATGACAAATGACCGAGACCTTTTGTGATATGCTGTGCTTGAGAAGATTTGTCAAGCCAAGTGAAATGATATTTGTGGCTGTTGCCAGTGTCATGTAAATGGCACCCATGGAATTGTAGTCATGGCTGTTGCTGGTGTCATGTAAATAGCATCTGTGCCAGCAGCACGTAAAAAGCACCCATTACACTCTCAGAGTAGTTGGTGTTAGGAAGGGCATCCAGCTGCAGGAACTATGCCAAATCACACTGGAACCTGGTGTAGCCCTCCGGCTTACCAGTTCCAGTCAAACTGTCTAGCCCATGCCAGCATGGAACGCGGACATTAAATGATGATGATATATATTTATGTATGTATGTGTGTGTGTGTGTGTGTTTATATGGACTGAGTAATTTTTCCACTTTGACACCAATGCATTTGAGTGAGAAGTTGATAGATGATGATGCTAATGATGATGATCATCATAAATCATAAGGAAATAGAGAATGATAGAGATGCTGAATTTATTGATGTTCCACCTTCCACCTCCACAATCATCTTTATTATTCCTATTGCTAGTTGTATCCTCCCCCACACTGTATATAGATACAAAAATTCATGTCTGGGCATATCGTTTCCAGATCATTGAATTCATTAATTCCTATGATACTATACAAACTGCTTTTTACTGTTTTGTATTATAACTATTATACTTGTATTTTCTCTCTTTCCTCCCTCTTTCTCTGTTCTTTCTCTCTCTCTCTCTCTCCTCTGTGTTTGTATATCATCATCATTTAATGTCCACTTTCCATGCTGACATGGGTTGGATGGTTTGACAGGAGCTGGCTAGGCAGAAGACTGTACCATTATATTTATTATGAAAACTCAGTGGATAACTATATTTATGCATGTCTGTATACACACACACACACACACACACACACACACACACACACACACACACAAAGTTTTCATTAGTTAAAAATACAAGACAGACACTTCTGTATTAGGTTACAGAGTGGATATGTTATTTATATAACATTATAAACTTAATAATCTCAATAGTCAATTCACATTACCAAATGGTTTCATGTTGAAGAATCTCCCAAGTGTAGAAAGGAAGTGCAGACTTTGTTTATGAGAGAAAAGGACTATTTTGAAGAATTCCCTCCACTGAGGGCACCTATCTGAACTCTAAAATGGAAATATTTTCTTCATGTTCTCTTAGCCAGGTGGTCAGTTTTACACTAACTGTAAGAGTTGACATTTCTTCCTTTAGTAGTCCTCTCAACATAAGGAATATATTTTCCCCACAGTCAACTCTTATAAACACCCATATATATATATACACAATCATGCATACCCTTAAAAAGAAATCTCCTCTCTGTCTCAGTCCACTTTCTCTCTTCTTCCTAATCTTCTCTGCTTCACCCTTATCTCATCTTCATTCCACAATCACATATACATAAAACTGGGGTAGACATTTACCACTTGAATACTGATACGTGGGACAATGGATAAAAGGGACTAATGTAAGAGCCAGCCTTCTTTTTTACTGTATGCTTTCTATCAGTGAGTTTCATTCAATTTTTTAAAATGTCTTTGGTGCAGTGGGTTGAGGCCTCCAGTAATAAAAAGCTCAAGCCATTTTCTTCTATTCAGTCATATCTGATGATTGTTAATTTAATTTCTATGTTTGGAATGTTTTGCAACATGAAACTGGTTAGTAAATTAGGCTCTTACAAGACTAAATTTATACTATTGTATAAATAATAAACCACATATTTGTATATGTCATCATCATCTTCATTTCACATCTGCTTTCCATGTTGGCATAGAATCAGGAGGTTATCACAGTTGGAGACAGCATATATTTGGATATACTGCTTACCTACAGGTTTAGGGGGCCTCATCACCTACATTTCATTTATGGTTTGGTTTCTGCAGCTGAATAACCTTCCTAACATGAATCACTTTACAGAATGTACTGGGTACTTTTTTCACAAACTCTGCTTCCAAAGACCTGTTGAGGCAAGTGAAATCGAAATCGAACCAAATTCGATGACTGGCACCCATGCCAACCTCTCCTTAATAGGACACTAAACTCTGCTTGCGAAGAACTGTTGGGGCAAGTGAAATCGAAATCGAAATCGTAATTGAACCATATTCGATGACTGGCACTTGTGCCAGTGGAGCACTAACAGCACCGTCCGAGCGTGATCATTGCCAGAGCAGCTGTCTGGCTTCCGTGCCAGTGGCACGTAAATAGCACCATTTGAGCGTGATCGTTACCAGTATTGCCTTACTGGCACTTGTGCCAGTGACACGTTAGAAAACATTCGAGCGAGGTCATTGCCAGTGCTGCTGGACTGGCTCCTGTGCAGGTGGCACGTAAAAAACACCATTTTGTGCGTGGCCGTTGCCAGTACCGCAAAAACTGGCCCTTGTGCCGGTGGCACGTAAAAGCACCCACTACACTCTCGGAGTGGTTGGCGTTAGGAAGGGCATCCAGCTGTAGAAACTCTGCCAGATGAGATTGGAGCCTGGTGCAGCCATCAGGTTCACCAGTCCTCAGTCAAATCGTCCAACCCATGCTAGCATGGAAAGCGGACGTTAAATGATGATGATGCATCATTAGAGTGGTGTCATGTCCTCATTAAGATTGAAGGTTCTCATATTTTACAGAGTATTTTTTGCGACACCAGCATGAGAGAGGTTGTCATGTTCTCAGCTTGACTAAAGGGACCTCACAATCCCTATATTTTTCTTGGCTTATTGAATTATTTGTTTGATTCGTCTTTCCCTTATAATCTTACTCATTTTATTTGTTTGTATTTTTGCCTACATATATACATGTGCATCATTATCATCATCATCATTTAACATCTGTCTTTCATCATACTAATATGGCTTGAATGTTCAATGAGACTCGATGAACCAGAGGACTGTGTCAAGCTCCAATGTCTGCTTTGGCATAGTTTCTATAGCTGGATGTCCTCCTTTTTTATGAAATCTTTTTACAAAATGTACTCTGTGCATTTTTCATGGCACTAGCACTACTGAGTCACCAAATAATTTACATGATAAGACTTCTCAACTGAGTGTGTGTGTGGGGGTGTGCGCACATAGTTTTGAAGGAGGTGGTGTTGTGCCTGGTATTGAGAGGTTAAAATAAGATAGAAAGACAGTATGAGGCATCTTACTGTAAATGAGATACATGGCTAGCTACCCTAGCTGGAAAGAGAGAAAAGATGTGGTGATGGTGAGGTACCCTCAAGGTACAAGAGTGTAAGAAGTTTGGAAAGATTGGATAGGTAAGTGAGTTTGCAAGTGTGTGAAAGAGAGTGACAGATGGTTAGAGATGGGAATAAAGGTGATTGCAGTAAATAGTGAACAGGGTGGATAGTGCTATAATTACTGTTGTAATAAACTGTAGAAGGTGCTGGAGGTAAGAGGTATGTTTCTGATTAATAGAGTTTAGGACAGGATTTCAGTTCTTAGTAAAAATAATCACTTCACTTGACTTTTGGTTTCATTTTCATGATTCTTAGATGGAAGGGCAACAAATCTCAGCCAACCATCTTTAAAAAGGAAAGATACATTGATTGATATAGACTATAGCTTCTCAAAGTGAGCAATATCGCCCACTTGTGGGCGATGGGCGAATTTCTAGAAAATGATGAGCGATTCGAGATTTTGGTGGGCAATATGAACATATTGTGGGTGACAATGAATTTTTAGAAATTAAGTCTGCATTTACTAATACCTAGGCATGTCTAGAATAAGGATGAACTTTTGTCAATTTGACTACTCGCATGAGATGTCCCTTTGTATTAAAAAAGTGGACTTGTTTATCAATTGAATATTATTGTCTTGGTCATTGAGATGGTTGTCATGCATGCTAAAAATAGCAGCCAAATAAGCCTAGGCCTTAAATCACACTCCAGTACAATTTTTGTTTTTGCATAATCGTATGAAGTCCTGCGTATAGAATTCAAATTCGCAAACATTTTCTGAAAATTCTGTAAAATAAAAAAAGCTATGAGGGGGTTATATGTCATGTGTAATTCTGGGGTTTCATATCAAGACACAAGTGCTATTTTCAAGATGTTGACAAAATGAACTAGATCCATATTTGCTCCAGTAAAGACGTGTCATCTGAACTCTGCTCTATTGACTTCTTTTCTTTGGGAATACCATACTGCCTTTCTGATGGTGTCTATAGAAATTTGTTTTCACATTTTCACTTTATTGATGCCTCCAGTCAAGAAAATTTGTCGATAGTACAGTAGCGATTATTTATCGTTTGGATTTATTCCCTCTCTTCAGAAATGTCAGTTACCAATTTCTTTGCCATCAAACATTGACCAACAAAGCCATGAAATCTTCACGCTTGAAGTATCACTTTGATGCAAAGCATTCTGACAAGAAGGACAAGTTGTTATCATACTTTTTGCAACTGAGCTCCTCTTTCAAAAAGTAAATACAAACATTCAACACGCTACTCCAGGAAACTAGTAAACAGGAGAATGGTGGGTTGATTGCATCGTACAACATTGTATTACTTATTGCTAAGTCTCAGAAGTCTCACACAATTCGAGAAACATTATTTTGCCCAGTTATCGAAGAGGTTTTGTCAACCGTTATGCATGAAAAACGCAATAACATTATGAAGAAGATCCCACTTAGTAATAACACAATTTCTTGAAGCATTGAAGAAATGGCCAACGATGTCAAACATCAGCTCATTAGTATTCTCCAGCGTTCTGAATTTTCTATACAAGTGGATCAGTCAACTGTTGTTGATAATCAATGTTTGATGATGGTATATGTTCGGTATTTCAGCGAAGACCTTCAATCTTGTGAGGAAATGCTGTTCACAGAGAAATTGCCGCTTTATTCAAGAAGTGCAACTATTTTTCACACTCCCAAGTCTTTCCTTCTTGAACATAATATCCCACTCAGTAATAGTCTTGCCTGTGCATCTGATGGAGCCCCTTCGATGATAGGAAGATACAGAGGTTTTTTATCTCTCCTAAAAAGTGAAATTTCCCACCAGATAGTAACTGTTCATTGCTTGGCACACTGGCAGCATTTAGTGGCAAAAAATATGAATGGTAGGTTGAATGATGTGCTACAGTTAGTTATCAAGACTGTGAACAAATTGAAGTCCAGTCCCTTGTCTGATCGAATTTCCGTCTACTATGTCTAAGAAATGATGAGGACCATACTAAACTCTTATACCATACTGAAGTGTGGTGGCTGTCAAAAGGAAACTGTGTTTTATGCTTTGTCAAACTGTTTCATATAATCATATCTTTCTTTGAAGATACTCCACTATCCGCTTCATTGATGGCTGCAAGTTGTGATATTTGAATAAATTATTGTAAGGAAACAGAAAATCTCTCGATGATTGTAAATCATTTATCATTACCTTCATTTTGAAATTGGTACTGTATTAGACTAACATTTCAAAATGTCAATTCCATCAGTTTCCACAACTTGATTCTTTGAAAGATGAATTGGTTGATGAGGATTTAACTACATATCGCAGCTATTTACAATCATTGCACAATAACATGGTGGAGTGATTTCAAGATGTTATTGCGCTGAATATTCCAAATTGGTATAGCAATCTGTTTGAGATTGATACAGTTGATTGCGAGGATGATGTTCAGGAGGAATTGATAGAATTACGAAATGACAATGATGCTGCAATGCGATATTGCTGTAATGGCAAAGAAGGTTTGTAGTACCATCAGGGTATATTGAATTCCTACCCCAATCTGTGGAAACATCTGAAATTACTTTACTTGCCTTCTCTACCTCATACCTGGTTGAAGCTGGTTTTAACCATGTTGGAACTTTATTTTCCCATAAAAGAATTGGACTGGATGTGATACAATGAGGAGACTTGCAACTAAAGTTGACAAGTTTGAAACTGAATGTATCTGCACTAGCTGCATCGCACCAGACACATGGTTCTCATTAAAAAGTTTTATTCTTTTCCTTTATAATACAATCATTAATTATTTTTGCATCAGTAGTTCTGATCAATTGTTCATTTGGGGAAAATGAATATCAGTGTAAAAGAAAGCGCAAGTTTCTAGAAGTTAATCTGTCTGCATAATATAAAGTTAATGCTAGAATTGTATGTACACTAATGGCAAAACTAAACCCACAATAAAGGATTTGTAAACAACTGCATATTTAGTCCAAACGGCACTAACAGGGCAATGATATAGTGTGTATACGATATAATGCATGTCAAATGATACAGGGGGGATTTTTTTTTTTTTTTTTTTGCTGGGGGACAGTGTTTTTTTTTTATATAGGGGGACGCTAGAGCAATTTTTGGTTGACAGGTGGGTGATATTGCAATTTGGCATGAAAAGTTTGGGAAACACTGATATAGACACTTGTTCTTCATTATATTCTCCTTCTAACGCATTTCCTCACTAACTATCTCTAGCTCTCCTATACACTCTTACAACCTCTACCCAACCACTCTTTCTGTTCTCCTATCCTCACTCACATCTACTTGCATCATATCTTGAGGGTCCACCCTGGCACCTCATCGTCACTACTTTTCTCTCTTTCTAGCTCTACTCTGGGCACTTCCTCTATATCTTCTATAACCTGAGTAATTGTGTAGCTCCTCTACAGCAAGAAGCCTGTTCTGTTCTGTCCCTTTCTCTCATACTTTAACCCTCAATTCAAAGCATAAAGCCACTTCCTTCTCTAATGCAGCCTTTCTCAGTTGAAGGGTATCTTAATCTTTCAGGCTGCATGGCAACCTCACTAATGCTGTTGCCACAAAAAAACTCACTCAGTACGCACTGAAAAGTGGGTGGTATAAGAAGGGTGTCCAATCATAAAAACCATGCCAAATCAGACACTGGAGTACAATGCAGTTGGATTCTATCAAACCATCTAACCCATGCCAGCATGGACAACATGGACATTAAATGATGATGTGAGCCTAGATACACTGTGAATAAAAAGTTGGGTGCTCATGACTGGAATGCCTTTCATCGTCAATCTGTTCCATCAGAACCTACCTGGAGCTCATTAACAACAATTATCTTAAGCAAAATGTTTTATTGGTTTTATAGATTTATTATAATCATCTGATTCCTTTGTTTTCATTTTTTTTTCAGCTTTGTGGGCTACGCGTGACACAGAGGAGACCAAAGGAGATCGTGAACTTCACGTGAAGACCACTCTAAGAGAACTTATCATCTACATCATTTTCCTTGCTGTGCTTTGTGTCAGTAAGTACAACAGTTATAAATTATTGGCATTTTTATAATCTGGCAATTTAAAAAAAAAAATATTTAGCTTTTAGCATTCCATCCTTGAAATCTAGAATTGCAAGCCAGATATAACTGTCCCTTATGTAAATAAACTCAGAAATTCTGTGATGCATTTAGATTGGCATATGCTTTGTTATCTCTGGGGTCTTGCCACTTAAGTAACTGTATAAAATCTATGACAATTACAAATTCCTTCTCTGGGAGCTGAAGCTAGTTCATAAATTCAGATAAGCAAAGACTTGCATATAATAAACACTGCTTTATTTTTCAATACTTGCATAGGTAGGATCTTATGTTCTACAAATTTAGATGTTTTTGATTAGTTATTATAAACTATTTAACTGTATAATGATAACCAGATAGAGAGAGGCAAATATAATAATGTGCACATCACAATTGTATGTCAAAAAGGTTTGCACTCATTAATTCCCCATTTATTATGCTACATTATATCAGTTATATCTTTTTTTTTTTTTTATAAGAAAGTTCCAAACAAATCAAGAAGCCACTTAGTGTAAAGGAATATGAAGGAGAAATTAAGATGAAAGGAATGAATTTACTCGAGACTTGAAAGTGTTCAGGTCATAAGAAGGAGGAAAACAATGAGACGGAAGTGAGTTTAAAAGTCTGACTGTTCAGCAGAGCACTCCTTGTGGCAATGACGATAGAAAAGACTAAAACTGGTGATGTTACGTTGATGTGACAAGTGTTGTAGAGTTGACACAAGAGAGGTACCAGTCAAATTAGAGACTCACTTCTGAACCTGGTTGAGGAGATCCAAGTGACAAGAAGGTGTACCTGCTCAAATATGACCACAGCATTCCATACAACAATAAATTGTGAACTTTTAAAGATATAAAATTACCTTGGATGTGAGATAGTCCTTTGACCTATACAATGACTCAATGTTACAGGAAGTAGACCTACTAATTGATCGTATTGCAAGAACCCCAAGAAAGATCAGGTGAAAAAGTAAGACCAGTTTCAAAGATGGCTTTTCCTGAAGTCTCACTATGTGATATCCCAGACCTATAACTAATTTAAATGGAAGGAAGTTAGGGATCTTGCTTCGTACTGAAAGACATGGGTTTGGTTTTGCAGGGTTGAAAGTTACTAACCACTTCTCACTTCATTTCTAAACAGTCCGCAGTTCCACCTCAAGACTAGCATCAAGTTCCAACTGTTTTAAGGGAGAAGGATTGCCAGGAAAACCATAATAAAGAGTAGTATCATCAGCATAAACATTGATGAATTGAAGAATATTGACAAGAAGATCATTGATGTAGAGGAAAATGCATTCAATTAGTGGGGCACTACTGAAAACTTTATCTTCAGAAGATGATATCCTAGAATGGTTTCCCCAACAGCTTTTCATCATGTTGATTAGAGGTTTGAATCACAAGTGTGAGCTACAAAACACTTGTCAATTATTCAGTGTGATAGATTGGCATAATCATTAAAGTATCACATAAAATGCCTTGTAGTATTTAGTCATACCAGGTTCAAATCCCATGAAGTTTAACTTTGCCTATCCTCATTTTGATAAAACACTGGTCTAATACTAGAGTTGATTTAATCAATCATACCCTCACTCAAATACTAATGTTTAGAAATTCATTATTTAGTTCCTCCATCTGTAGTTTTCCATGGTACAAGTTTACAGCTAATTTGGCCAGGAAGAAATAAAATGGCCCAGTAAAAATAGTATAAGGCTACCAGTTCATAAGCTATAAAATGAAATCTATTGCAGTTATTTCCTTATGCTTTTAGGCAGTACAGTTAATTCTATATCCCTCACTTCATTATCCTGATTAAAATAGTTATGAGATCATTTTGGTACGTTATTTATGTCTATCCAGTATGATGTTTGTCTCTTAGTTACTCAATGCCATAAAACCAGAGCTAAATCTTGACCCATGGAACTACACGTTGTACTTTGAAGACCTCTTTATGAAGACATTTTGTACTTTAGGTTAGCATAAAATATTTTAACCAAAGACACAACATAGCAACAGAGAGGTGTGTTATAAATGCACTATATGGCCAAAATTTTATTGACAAAAGGTGTTTCTTGTTTTGAGTTTTTATTCAGGGAACATCATCTTCCTCACCATGCTATATTTCGTTGGTTTAGCTCTTTGTTGATTTTCTACATTGGTTTAAGAGGACTGCTTTGTAGAGGGAGGTTGTAAGCATAAACACCAAATCAAACTGATTGGTACTGATCCTGTTGATCAGAGAAGGATGAAAACATTACCGAAATTGATTCTAAAAGAAATAACTAATCCAAAAATTTTAATGACGAAGTCTAACTTATTGATGTCAGTTTTTGTTGCTGTCTTGCACTCATTTACTGTCCTGATCATAAATCAAGAATACAGAAACAAAAAAACCTATAACATGAAAACGTGTTTTGACTTGCATTTATTTGAGGAGGGAAAACATAACTCTGTAATCAGATAGATTTGTTATCTATTGTGAAATTTTCCATCACTTCATTGCATCTTGAATTGAGTGTTTACTTAACAAGGACAAGCTTTTGTTAATTGACTAACATTTGGTAACTATGACACTTCTTCATGGTTGACGTGCATGCATGCGCGTGTGTGTGTGTGTGTGTGAGAGAGAGAGAGAGTAATGGCTGAGAGTTGGAGTAAGGTGTTACAGTTGCATAGTTTAGTATATTCATTTGGTTCTGGTTTTATTATAAACATAGCTTCATTTTCAATAATTATTTTCTGGATTTAATTTTTAATACATTTTATTTGTCATTTGCTTTAATACTACTGTCGGGCCTTCAAGTACCTTTTGCAAATTTCAATTAAACACAACAGACCAGATTTCATAACATTTGAACTATAGATTGACCTTAGTACATTCGGGACTATCAGTGCAATCTTGAAATAGCTTTAGAACCTAAGGTATAACCTTAAAAAATTGAAGAGGAAGTTACACACTGAATAATATACATCATCATCATCATCGTTTAACGTCCGCTTTCCATGCTAGCATGGGTTGGACGATTTCACTGAGGACTGGTGAACCAGATGGCTACACCAGGCTCCAATCTGATTTGGCAGAGTTTCTACAGCTGGATGCCCTTCCTAACGCCAACCACTCCGAGAGTGTAGTGGGTGCTTTTACGTGCCACCTGTACGAAGGCCAGTCAGGCGTTACTGGCAACGGCCACGCTCAAAATGGTGTATTTTACATGCCACCTGCACAGGAGCCAGTCCAGCGGCACTGGCAATGATCTTGCTCTCAAGGTACTTACACTCTGTCTAGTATGCACACTGACATTACACATCCATCGGAGCATACTGGCTTCATTCCTTGCGAGCCTACGCATGTCTTCAGCAGTCACGGCCAATGTTTTACTGCCATGAAGCATGGCTGTTCGTACACATGCGTCATACAATCTGCCTTTTACTCTGCAAGAGTGACCCTTTGTCACCAGCTATTCTTATTCTAGCAGCTACACTTTCAGCACACCCACCCCGACTACTAACTTGGTCACCTAGATAGCGGAAGCTATCAACTACATCTATTTTTTCTCCCTGGAATGTGGCAGAAGTTGTTTTCTGCACATTTACAGTGTTTATGGCTCCTGAACATCTGCCACATACAAAAATTAACTTCCTTTGATATTGCTGCACCTCTTATGTGTCCATAGCTTGCACTGGGTGCATCTTATAGAGTTTCTACTTATGCCTTTTCTACAGATCGAGCAGGGCCATCTACCTGAAGGGGTTTGTGTTTTTTCTACCTACCTACTTATTAGGACTTTGGTTTTAGCTAAGTTGACTCTAAGGCCCTTCGATTCTAGTCCTTGCTTCCACACCTGAAACTTCTCCTCTAGTTCTGATAGTGACTCAGCAATTAGTGCAAGGTCATCAGCATAGAGGAGCTCCTAGGGGCATCCTGTCTTGAATTCCTCTGTTATAGCCTGGAGGACTATGATAAATAGGAGGGGGCTGAGGACAGAACCTTGGTGGACCCCTACCTCTACCCGGAATTCTTCACTGTACTCATTGCCAACCCTCACCTTACTGACAGCGTCTCTGTACATGGCTCGCACAGCTCTCACTAACCATTCTTCTATCCCTAGTTTCCTCATTGACCACCAGATGAGGGATCGGGGGACCCTGTCAAAGGCTTTCTCCATGCCAGGTACAGAGGTTTATCCTTAGCTAAGTATTTCTCCTGAAGCTGTCTTACCAGAAATATAGTATCAGTGGTGCTTTTCCCAGGCACGAACCCAAACTGCATCTCATCTAAACTGACTTGCTCCCTAAGTAGTTGGGCTATGACCCTCTCCGTGACTATCGTTATCTGATCTAACAGCTTGATACCTCTGTAATTATTTGTATCTAAAGCATCACCTTTACCTTTGTAGCAGTTGACTATGGTCCTGCTACACCAGTCATTGGGTATGACTCCTTTGTGTATCACCTGGTTAACAATACGGGTGACTAGGCTATAGCCTACACTGCCAGATATTTTGAGCATCTGTGCAGTGATTCCTGATGGGCTGGGGGCCTTCCCTGTCTTCATACTCTTAATTGCTTTATCTACCATGGTACTGTCAAATCGGATAGCCGGTCCCTCTGTTGGGTCGACATTCAGCAGACTCTCTTTCTCCCATTCATTCTCTTTATTGAGCAATCTTTCGTAGTGGTGTCTCCAAACCTCTTTCTTTGCAGCCTCATTTAGTGCAAGCGTACCATCATCCATGCAAACACATTTCTCTCCCATGATATCACGAATCTCTCTCACACACAGTCTTGCAACACAAAATACCTCAAGTCTTTGGTCCACACGGCGCAGAACATTGGCAAATTTTTTCTTATCTGCTAAATAAACCTGTCGCCTAGCTTCTCTTCTGGTAGTCTGATACAATTCACTGCTACCACCGTTCTTCCAGTCCTTCCAAGCCTGTTTCTTTTGTCTAATAGCCCTGTCAACAACATTGTTCCACCACCATGTTATTTTCGGTCGAGAGGGGACTTTGCACCATCCACAGATCTGGTTAGTGGCTCTCAGCAGGTTGTCTCATAGAAATGTCCAGTTGTCTTCTACATTGTGTGAAGCTACATCCCCCTCTATTTCGTCAAAGGCTTCAAGTAATAAGTCTCTAAATTTCTGTCCATTCGCAGGATCTTTGAGCTTCCAGACCCTTCTCCTCCAAGCTGACATTATATATTATTGCTAAAGTTAACTATTTTTCCACTACTCGAAGTTTCTTAATGCAGACATTCATCAGATTGTTTGTGTGTATGCATATTTTGTAAAGGTATGTGGCCTACTGGTTAAGGTGTTTAGCTTATGCTCATAAGGTAGTGGTCTCAATTGCTTGCCTTGGCAGCACAATGTGTTCTTGAGCAAGTCACTTCATTTCATGTTGCTCTCGTCTACTCTGTTACAATAAGTACTAGTCAAGTACTGGTGTAGCTCTCTCTCTCACCAACTGTCATATCCTGTATAATCTGCTGAAGCAAGTGTGAGATCATCAAAAGGGTGTCTGTTTGCTCATGGACCACATAGAATCCTAAAACAATTAACAAAAGTGTGATACAGACTATTAGACCATCCTACTCATTCATGAGTGACGACTGATTACTTGCTCTGTGTGTGTGTGTGTGTGTGTGTGTGTGTGTGTGTGTGTGTGTGTGTGTGTGTGTGTGTGTGTTTGTGATGGGAACATATTAAAAAGATGGAACTATCTCAAACATTTGCATAATTCAAAACTCTGATGTGATCTAGAAGATACTTGCTCAAACTGACAAGGGAAACTTGCAAACTTTACATGGTTGGTTGATTAACAAAAAATAGCACTTTGGTTGGAGAAAAAGATGAGAAAGTCATGCTTAACACTTTAGTGTTCAAACTGGCTGTATTTGGCCCAAACATACTATCTATTTTATGTTCAAACTAACCAGAACTAGAAGCTCACACCTACCCTACAATGTCATTCTAAAAATAAACAATTACATCTTTGAAATCTTGAAGCTACAAGATAATACCAGATTAATTTTTTAGAAATGTGAATAAATAAGAATTACTTTTGACAAAGTAATTTCAACACTAAAGAGTTAAGATGCTTTTGATCATAGGTCTTCTCAATTAGAGTTGACTTGCAGCTAAACAATAAGAATATTTTATTAATGCAATGTAGTTTAACCTCTGAATGGACAAGATATCCCTGAGGATCATTTGTAGTTTATACCAAACTTGTGCAGTAACAGGGTAAAATGTTTAACCAATTAATCTTAAATAAATATGCTTTTTATTTGCATAAAGCAGATGTAAGCTATCACCCAACTGAGTATGTGACCCCCTACCATTTAGATTCCAGATTGAAGCTATTTAATTGAAACCTTGTTTAAACTGTTTATTAATGCTTGGTAGAAAGGTATGAACATCTCACAATCTTGTGCCTTTCCTTAAAATTCTGTGGGATTTGTTATTTATAAGGAATTAATATTTATTTGAAGAAATTATTAACTCATGATTATCATGAGTTTCCTATTCACATAGAGATTTTTCAGAGACTGGCTGGAGTAAATAAACATGAATGATGAGATTAAATTTATTGCTTTGTTGCTTAGTTATAATGGTGGACTCATTGATTTCTCAATCAACTGCTTACTTACTGTCCAGGTGTTTTTCATAAATATCTATATTGCTTTGTGTATGGATTTATCAGCAGCCAGTAAGATTTTGATATTTTTTCAAATATATGTCATGGCAATGTGAAATTGGTAGAGTGTAAAATTGTTTATCAGTAATTCATATCTTGTGACAAATATTTATTTCCTTCTTGTCCTCAGGGACCATATTTGTGAGACAGGAAGGACTTTTGTTAAAGTTGATTCATTGAATTTCAATATATCATTTTTACAAAATATATTGATTTTGGATATAAAGAAGGCACAGAGTGAGCTCTAATTCTATTTAAACTCTGAATTATTAGGCAGCCAACAAAGTAGACAGTATAATAAAATTACACCTGTAATGAAAGAAAGACTACATTAGTATTAATAACAACTCTTGTTTAAAAGGGTAAGGGAGACAATTCCAAAATCTAAATTGATTAAAGATGGAATGGTGGGGGTGCTTGATCTTTGGCAATTACTGTATTTTGGTTTTATTAAGCCTCTTGTTCTACACCATCTGCCTTCCTACTCACAAATATTGGTTACTTATGAAGTCATAAGGCATCAGATTTATGAAGTAATGAAAATGTGACATTGAGAATTGCATGTTTTCCTCAAAGGTTTGAGCAATGAAAGTAAAGTAGAATGGCTACTGTAAAGCAATCAAAATTAAAACTTTCCATCAAAATTTCATTTTAACTTATGTTCCAAACACCAGATTAATAACAGCAAAATTATTTTACTGAATTCTTCATTTGTGATTTAAAGGAAATGTCATTGCTATTTCTAGCAGGTTCTAGCTATTTCCTCACTCATTCTGTCAGGTAACTTTATTTCATTAAGAATGTTGTAGTTCACTTGAAGCATTGTAGTCCAAAAATAGAAAAGGGAAATAATGAAAGCTTCTAACAATGCAGAAAGTTTTATAAAACCCCTTTATATCTCAGGCACTAAGAAATATAAAAGATTTTTTGTAAAACTTACTGCATTATTAGAAGCTTTTTTTTTTTTCCTTTTTCTTTTATTTTATTTCATTACTTCCAGTAATGGAAGGACATGCCAGACAGAGTTGTTCTTGACATACAAAATAGTGGGATGGTCACATCTAGAATGTCTTTTATTATAGCTATTTTTGATTGTTTCACCTGGTGCTGTACAACAATGTCAACAATCTCTATTTTGCCTTTCTTACTCAGACCCAACACTTAAATACTTTCCCATCCTTTCTCTTCCACGACACAAATCTTTTGGAACTCTGTTGGCAACTTACAGAAGCTTAAGCTTAAATTTGGTTGTACCAACCTCATCTATATGAGAAGATTTGCAAGGGTCATAAGTCCTGTTCTTGTTGACATTGTTGTTTAGCATCAGGTGAACCTTGATCAAATAGAGCTATGATAAAAGGCATTCTAGATGTGACCATCCCACTATTTTGTATGTCAAACACTACCTTGTCTGTCATATTGTTTCTATTTTGAAGATGATAATATGTTATAGGGAAATTTAGCTGCTATAATTAATACAGGAGATGGCCTCTTGTTGGATTGTACATCTGGAGTGATGGCAAGAAAGAGATGGGTGCATTGAATGGATTTTGATACATAGTTGCTAGTTCAGAGAAGCAGCAACTATTGTATTAGATATAGAGGAACTTGAGGGAAGACACAGTTCATGGTATAGGTTAAGAATGAAGTTCATTTTTTCTTGGACTCTGATGGTGTCATAGGAGCACTCTCATGATATATAGTGAGTTTTGGGTGTTTAAACCAGTAGAGCTTATCCCTCCCCAGATCTGTCCTCAGCCAATTTCCTCCTGACAGCAAATGAGTGAGTGAGAGAGAGAGAGAGAGAGAGAGAGAGAGACTGCACTATTTATCTGAAATGTGCAGTAAAAATATATTGATGCTGTTCAAATGAGACTAAGTTGTTATGTATTCATTACACAATGTTTTCAAAGTCCCTGCAAACATGTATACAAACAACAGCATATTATAGCCTTAAAACTATGTATTACTATAAGACTAAGTTATATCTTTGTCTACCTAGCCATAAATATATTCACAACAGTGGGAACACTGTATGACTGATGATTGTTTCATCAGTTTGAATTTTGACACCCCTTCCCCACTGTCTTCCATAGATGATGGATAGATCCATGGAATTAAAAGGAGATAAAATTTTCTGTGGTGTTTTTATTATCACAGAAATACTAATTGAGAATGTGTCCTCCTCTTCCTTACTGTAAAGGGATTACATGGTTACTCACATTGTAGAAGCATTGGTGGAAATAACCGATGGGGAGCTGAAAAGAGATAAAAGTAGTGGTCAGGGTGGACCCTCTAGGTACATAGAAGTGAGTGGAAGCAGAAGAATAGGGAGTGTAGGTAGATAGAGGTTGCAAGAGTGTATGAGGAAAGTGATGAGTTGTTAGAAATGGAAAAATAAGTGAATGAGATGAATATAATATATAAGGATCAAGTGTTAAGGGATGATATGTAGGGAAGATAGGGAAGAATAGGTGACAACTGTAGAGACTGGATAGGGTTGAGTGGTGGATAAGGGATGGGTGTGACCAATGATACACATGAGTTGGAGGAAGAGAGAGACAGAGAGATGACATGACATTTGGTTGGGTAGGTTGCAAGAGTATAGGAGGTAGAGGCAGGTGTAGTGTATGGGGTGAGTGAGAGATGTATGGTGGCAGAGGAGAGATGATTTGATGGCACATGAGAATGATCAATGTAAAATGTGAGTGGAGAGGGAAAATATTAAGAATGAAGTTTGGTTATCAAGTGAAACATTAAGGAAGATAGGTGGTATCAGGAAAAAGTTGGTTAAAGTATGCAGTTCAGTGTACATTTGAGAAAATGTGTTTGACTTTATTTTCTAGTCACATTTGGAATGACAAGTACATCTGTGTATTACTACACTGGATCACTATGTAGTTCTGCGCATGTCTAATTGCAAATATATTTTTGATTTTATCTTCTAGTTACATTTGGAATGACAAGCACATCTATGTATTACTATACCAAGGCCATGACTGATTTATTTATTGATTCTACATATTCTGGTGGTGGCAACTTCAGAACTATAACCACAGTCAATGATGTCTGGAAAGTAGGTTTTCTTGTGTATTATCTTTTCTTGGTTTACTTGCTTGTTTCACTATTTTATTTATTTATTTTTATTATGTTATGCATGTATGCAACTACTAAAGCAACTACAGCTCTACTCCCTAGAGAGAAGATGTGAAAGATATACAGTGATATACACATGGAGGACCCTGGAAGGTCTAGCTCTGACTTTGGAATTGGAAGCTATACCAACTATTGAACTGGATGGCACTACATAGTACCAAAGTGTCAGTTCTCTCTATCTAGACAAAAAACCCAGTACTGCATCAGCTTGGGGCTCAAGGGTTCATAATTGTTCAACATTTTGGCAAACAACCTCAGAGATTTGCAAAGTGTAGATATGGAGGTTTACAAAGAATGTTTGGACAAATTTTCATCTGAGATACTAGATGAACCCACATCATGGCACAAAGAAGAACAGCTCAAACCGACTTATTACTTCACCAGAAACAATATAGAAAAGAAACCTAATTACACTGAAAGACAGTTCTCCAGTATGGCCCCAGCCTTTAGCTGAAGCCAATAAAAGATAATATAGGAGTGACTGTGTGGTAAGTAGCATGCTTACCAACCACATGGTCCGGGTTCAGTCCCACTGCGTGGCACTTTGGGCAAGTGTCTTATACTATAGCCTTGGGCCGACCAAAGCCTTTTGAGTGGATTTGGTAGACGGAAACTGAAAGAAGCCCGTCGTATATATGTATATATTTATATATGTTTGTGTGTCTGTGTTTGTCCCCCCCACCATCGCTTGACAACCGAAGGTGGTGTGTTTACGTCCCCGTAACTTAGCAGTTCGGCAAAAGAGCCCGATAGAATAAGTACTAGGCTTCCAAAGAATAAGTCCTGGGGTCGATTTACTCGACTAAAGGCAGTGCTCCAGCATGGCCGCAGTCAAATGACTGAAACAAGTAAAAGAGTAATATATATATATATATATATATATATATATATATATATATATATATATATGCACACACATATAATTATGTTGATGGGGTTAAAATCCAAGGTGTGTCCTCTTGAAGCACATGTTTATTTCAGTATTCCAAATCTGTTTGTAGATATTATATTTGTGTGAAGTATGCATAAAAGTTTAAAATGCCGAAAAATATTATTTGCAGTGTAATAATATCAAAACAGGAGATTTATATTCAGAGTCCACATATCACTACTATGTAGCACAGCCTTTTTACACATTTGCATACAAATATCATACAATCTGCCCTTCATTCTGAGGGAGAATTTCTTAGTTGCTTGCAAAAGAATTCTTACTCTGGCAGCTATGCTTTCAGAGCATCCAACCCTGCTGCCAGTTAGGTCACTTGAATAACAAAACTATTGACTACTACTAGGGAACCTTCTGAATAGTTGAGAGAATCTATATCCTGAGTACATTTTGTGCTGGATACCCCTGTACACCTGGTACATATGAAAGCTGCTTTTGTTGTTAGTCTACCTATGATCCCCCCTAAACCTCTTGTGTGTTCATTGTTTATACTGGGCACATTGTAAAGAGTTTGTACCTCCTCTCCTGCATACCAAACATGGCCTTTGCCCTGACAGTATCAAAACTTTGTCTTTTTTTTACCACTTGTCATAACTTTAGTCCTGGTTTAGTTTATTTTAAGGCCCTTCAATTTCATGATTCCAGGTTTTGCTTCCATATATATGTATACCGATGCTATAAATGGAGCAGTATTATTGATAAAGTATCAAAATTATGATGAATTTCGGTTGATAACTGAAGAGGGATATACATTGTGTGTTCTTTCCTGTTTTCTGTGTTCATTTGTTGTCCTCTTGTGCTATATTGTATTATATATGTGTGTGTATATAATAAGGGAACATATCCCTTTTTTCTGTTTGCTAGTTTGCAAAAGGGCCATTGATGGATTCTCTTTACTGGGAGAAATGGTATAATGAAGAACCAATTGTTGGTGAAAGATTCATTTATTACGAAAACAAACTACTTGGCTTACCTCGAATGCGACAGTTAAGAGTACGGAATGATTCCTGTATTGTTCATTCAGACTTCAAGAACACAATCAAAACCTGTTATGATGCTTATTCTGAGAACAATGAAGACCACGAAGGATTTGGTACAAATCCCCCAACAGAGATTGCTAATGCGTATGTTCAGACTTACTGTTTTACACTCAAATTTATTGTAAAAGATTTTAATATGTAATTGTACTTCTAGATAGTTTCTCACTTTTAGTAAGTCTTCAAATAGATTTATGTACAAATGCCATTTTGAGGTATACTTTCATAGACCCTTATATTTAAAGATTCAGTCAATGTTTCTCATAGTCATTCAACCAGGTTGAAGTAAAAGCCAAATCTCTCCAAAATCATACTCTATCATTGTGAGATAGAAAAAAAAACTGTAAAACAACTATAATGCAATCTTGCATGCATTATGTCTAAATTGAGAATGGATTGGTGACATCTGGAACACTTTCGCTTATACATCAGCTTGATTAAGGCTGATTTGGGGCTAAATGATATCAAAAAGCTCGTCTATTATGATCTATTATGATACTATTACAATACTTTCTACATGCACTGTATATATTGTCCCTCTTGCCACCTGTCACCTCCCTTGGTCCACTCTCTAGACTCATTCTTATTTTTCAAGCATCCGAAATGGTGAGACCCTTTTGTCACAGGAATTGATTACTTCACAATGTCCCTTGAAAAGTTAATTTAAATAGCGAAAACCAGTTGGCCTTCGTAGGATTTTCGGGCGAGATCGTTGCCAGTGACCCTGGAGTGGCTCTTGTGCGGGTGGCACATAAAATACACTATTTTGAGCGTGGCCGTTGCCAGTACCGCCTGACTGGCCTTCGTAGGATTTTCGAGCAAGATTGTTGTCAGTGCCCCTGGACTGGCTCTTGTGCGGGTGGCACATAAAATACACCATTTTGAGCGTGGCCGTTGCCAGTACCGCCTGACTGGCCTTTGTAGGATTTTCGGGCGAGATCGTTGCCAGTGCCCCTGGAGTGGCTCTTGTGCGGGTGGTACATAAAATACACCATTTTGAGCATGACCGTTGCCAGTACCGCCTGACTGGCCTTTGTAGGATTTTCGGGCGAGATCGTTGCCAGTGCCCCTGGAGTGGCTCTTGTGCGGGTGGCACATAAAATACACCATTTTGAGCGTGGCCGTTGCCAGTACCGCCTGACTGGCCTTCGTGCGAGTGACACGTAAAAGCACCCACTACACTCTCTGAGTGGTTGGCGTTAGGAAGGGCATCCAGCTGTAGAAACTCTGCCAAATTAGATTGGAACCTGGTGTTGCCATCCGGTTCCACCAGTCCTCAGTTGAATCGGCCAACCCATGATAGCATGGAAAGCGGACGTTAAACGATGATAATGATATATCCATATATGTTGTGTAAGTACCAGTTAGAGGAGTTTAATACCTCTAAGGGATAATTAAATCCAAAGTCGCTTCTGGTTATTACCTGGGTAGGTACAGTCTTTTGTAAAGTTGTACGGTAGCAAGTAGTTCAGTTGGTAGACCGTAGTTTAGGTTATATACGATAAGAAAATGAATGTAAATAACAAGAGGAAACTCGTCGTTTTCGCTTTTATGCCTTTAATTTGATTAGATAACAAAGAAGAAGGAAGAAAAGAAGAATTTACGATCGTTTCAATTTACTAGTATTAGTAAATCTTTTCAGAATGCGAAAAATAGATTGATACATTGGTCAGAATGCGAAAATAATTGATACATATGTGATGGTAATAGAGGCAGAGTTAGTAAGTCTTACATTAAATTTTGTTCTTGAGCTGGTTATTTCGTTGGAGAGAGGTTTCATTGTACTAGATTGGTTTGTTTATTGTTCCGTTGGGCAATTAGAGTAGGGTGTATATTATTTTGGTATGGGATTCCGAGTTTCACTGAGCACATTTTTTCACACTTGTGTATTAAATTAGTTTAGATCTGCAGTGAATTTTAGTCACCGGCGGTGTAAGTGAAGTGGGGTAACTCTAACTTAGGGTGAAAAGGGAACTACTCTAACTTAGGGTGAAAAGGGAACTAACTCATACCAGTTATTAGACTAAGTAGGGTGGTTTAAAATTGTATTATGGCTAGAGTTTAGGAAGTTCATAGTGTTAGAAGGGGCCCTATGTAGGTGCAAAGTAAATTATTATGGAATGTAGAGGGCGAGTGGGTTTGCGGGGTGACTGTTTATGTGTAAATGCTTAAGGTGGTTCCCAGCTAATTAGACTTATATAGAGAGATGACTATGCTAGTTTGGGATTTATAAAGGGTCCTATTAATTTACCGGTATTTTGAAAAGACAAAGGCCTACTTGAAGACAAAAAATGTTATTCTACCATTATTTTGAAAAGACATAAAGGCCCACATCAAGACAAAATATGTCGTTCTCAAATTTCCTATTTAAGAGGGGTTGTTTAGCCGTAAGTATAGCTAGGCCTTCTGATAAACAAAGATCACAGCGTCTATTGGTGGTGTTGTATGAGGTTATTTATGCGAGTATATGCCAGTTCAATCTATAACTTTTTTTTATCCTTATATTCCCAAATATATGTGCTGAGTCCTGTTGAGTTGGCCTTATTCCTATTTCTGAAACCCTCTAGCCCTCCACATTCCATAATAGTTTACTTTGCACCTACATAGGGCCCCTTCTAACACTAAGAACTTCCTAAACTATAACCATAATAAAATTTTAAACCATCCTACCTAGTCTAATCACTGGTATGAGTTAACTCCCTTCTTACCCTAAGTTAGAGTTACTCTAAATTTAATGTAAGACTTACTACCTTAGCCTCTATTACCATCACATATGTATCAATTATTTTCGCATTCTGACTGATGTATCAATCTATTTTACTCATTCTGAAGAGATTTACTAAAACTAATAAATTAAAACGAACGTAAATGCTACTTTCTTCTTTGCTTCCTTCTTCTTTGTTATCTAATTGAATTAAAGGCATACCAGTGGAAACGACAAGTTTCCCCTTGTTATTTACATCCATTTTCTTCTCGCCTATATCCATATATATACATATCCACACACACACGCACACATATATATATATATATCCTTATAAATCTATATATATATATATATATATATATATATATATATATACATACATATATATATCCATGTATATGTTATGTCTCAAGCTACTGCTATCTAGCACCTTCGGATGATCTCTACTCAACCACTACACAACTGCTACTCGACTGCTACTCAACACCCTACCACGGCCAGACTACCTCTATTTGTATGTCTTGGTAGATCATACTTCTTCGCCTGGGGGCGTCGACACAACAATATATATATGTATGTATGTATATCCACATATATATCCATATATGTATTTATGCATGCATATATATGTGTTCGGCAAGCCAAGTGAGACCATAATCCAAGGCCTGTGCTAGGGGTGTAGCCAACCCACTTATGCGTACCTTTCCTTCATTGGACACTAAACTCTGTTTGCAAAGACCTGTTGGAGCAAGTGAAATCGAAATCGTGATTGAACCAAATTCGATGACTGGCACCTGTGCCATAGGAGTGCTAAGAGCACCGTCCAAGCGTGATCATTGCCAGAAAAGCTGTCTGGCTTCCGTGCCAGTGGCACGTAAATAGTATCATTTGAGCATGAGCATTACCAGCCTCACCTTACTGGCACTTGTGCTGGTGGCACGTGAAAAAACGTTCGAGCGAGCTCATTGTCAGTGCCACTGGACTGGCTCCTGTGCAGGTGGTACGTAAAAAACACCATTTTGAGCTTGGTCGTTGCCAGTACCGCCTGACTGGCCCTCGTGCCGGTGGCACGTAAAAACACCCACTACAATCTCGGAGTGGTTGGCGTTAGGAAGGGCATCCAGCTGTAGAAACTCTGCCAGATCAGATTGGAGCCTGGTGCAGCCATCTGGTTTGCCAGTCCTCAGTGAAATCGTCCAACCCATGCTAACATGGCAGGCGGACATTAAACGATGATGATGATGATATATATACACACATATATATGTATGTGTATGTATATATATATATACACACACACACACACACACATATATATATATAATATATACACACACACATATATATATATGTATATACACACATATATATATATGTATATACACATATATATGTATATATATATATACACATATATATGTGTGTATATATATATATATATATATATATATAAACACACATATATATACATATTTATATATATATATATATATATATACATACACACACACACATAGATATATATATACATATATATATATATATATATATATATATAGCAATAAGAAAATGGTGGGGAATATGAGGTGCTCATCAACTTGTAGACACTGTATTCTGTTGATTAATCTGTTTATTTTATAACTAAATTGACAAAAAACATACGGGCGAGACTAGTGAAAATTACAGAAATAAATACAAAGATTATCCGTAGACCGGTTTCCTGGTATTAATTTGATATTAATTAATATCTAATTTTTTGCCCTACTATTTTAATTAACCATAACCACGTTCTCAAAGTTGGTAAATTCGATGCGGAAATTATTTTCTGCAAAGATATTTCTGGATTTAGCGTGCCAAAACAAAAACTTTTGAATCTTACCCTATATAATTAATAGAACCATGTGCATGTTCTTCACTCGTTGGGAACAATTAGTACATGATTCTGGGAATTATATTTCTTTGGCAGTCTGTACTGAAGAGAAGAAACAGATATTTTCGGTAAAGAATTATTAATTTCGAAACCGGTCTACGGATAATCTTTGTATTTATTTCTGTAATTTTCACTAGTCTCGCCTGTATGGTTTGCTTCGCTAGATTTTTTCTTTGAGAACTATTCGGTCTTAAAAGACACATTACATGTGATCTTCTTCTAGCACATTAGCAGTCCACTTAGTGGTCCCTTTTATATTTACATATACAATAATCCTTTTGAGATCTCAGATAATCTTTCTGGATCTCCTGATTCTTTTAATGTGCTAGTTTCCTGGTATTAAATTGATATTAATTAATATCAATTTTTTACCCTACTATTTTAATTATATATATATATATTAATATATACATTATATGTGTGTGTGTGTATATATATATATGTATATAATATATTAGGAGGTATTTTTACTATACTATTTAAGCACTTTCTATAGATAATGGTTTTTTATTTAATATTGTTATCTTACGTATCATGGAAACCCCTTTGGCATACACTATTGACTCTTAATCTTGTCTTTTGATAGGTTCAACTATCGTTCCAAAGATGATCTAGATGGGACTTCACACTGGGGCCAGCTAGAAACATATGGTACCGGCGGTTTTGTACAAGATTTAGACAAAACTAAGAACGTTTCAATGAAATTAGTAAATGCTCTTTTTGATAATTTGTGGATTGATCGTGGAACGAGAGTCCTCTTTATTGACTTCACGGTCTATAATGCCAACATAAATCTCTTTTGTGTTATGAGGTAAGTTTCAACCTTAAATTTTCATGATGTTTATTTTTTATTTCTAATGTTTTTCTTTTTCATCTGAAGATTATGGATCTGATAGACTAAACTAATATTATGGAACATTTTATGAGAAAACAGATCTAGTTTAACTAGTCATCACAGATTTCATTGATTACCATTAATCAATGGCTTTTAGTAAGACCAATAACAGTAGTCACAGTATAATTTTTACTTTTGTGTAACCATAAGGTCTCTGATGCAAGTCCTTTCATGGTTTATACTGTTGAACAGATTGAGTAGATTCAATGACATAAGGTGGTAACAGAGCATTTGTAAATGACTGACAAGTTAAAGATAACACATACAGTCTATGTTTTATCATTTATCTTCTGTTATTATACTAAAGGAATGAAAAACTGTGTACTATGGCAGAAATTAAATTAAAAATCAGAAAATTATAAAATAATATCTCCTTCAGCAAGCAATTGTAAAAGCTATACTTCCACCATTGAAGGAAATGTTTTGAGTTACTTATATTACTTGCTCAGCTAGAGAATAATGTTAACTAACCTCTAATATTTTCCTTAATTACTGCATTTAACCCTGTTGTTATTTCTCATGTTGAAAACATTAAAAATAACCAAACTGATTTCTAAAAATATTTCTAGTTTAACATTTTAATGCTTCAGATATTAAATATGTCAATACTAACTTAACCAAAACTTTATCTTGTCTGGCTGTTTTTCCAAACAACATTGTCCTTAGGAGAGGCATAAATTCCAGATGACACGTCTCCAGAGCAAGCAATTTAGACTTATAAAGAAAGATAAATATATTCAGTGCTGTAAAATTTCTGGTTTGGTATTTGGATTGGCATAATTGCTTTTTGGTAGTTTTAGTTATGCCTCTCTAAACCTTAGTTCAGAATTTGTCTGGATCAGCTTTGCTTTTCATTTTTCCAAGACGGATAAATTAGGTACCAATTTAGAACTAGGGTTAATCTAATTAATCTATATGCTTTCCTCAAAATTTGTGTCACTGTGCTATTGTTTGGGCATATTCTTTGGCACCATTTCTGTCCATTTTACATTTTCTACTTTATCAGATACATTATATCATCATTTGACCCTTTCATGATCACATTTTGAATAGGATGCTTTGGTTGAATGATTTAAATCTTTTAAAAATTAATAAAAAATTTTAAGGAATTTTATTAAATTACCTGACTTTATCACTATTAAGCTTATATTTGGAACATGGCCTAACAAAAGGTTTTAGAATTAAATTATAAAAGAAGGCTTCAATTTATATTTGTGTACTTAAAATAGTTAGTTTTGTTCATAGAATTAGAGGCAATCTCAGATGGACCAGTATTAAAAGGTTTAAAGATATAAAAAGCTATTTTTCCATTTGAGAATTGCTAAAGGTTAGTTATAATTTCCAGCCACATACTAAATAGCAATTAAAAACATATACTCATCTGTGTATGTTTTTCATTGCTGACTAGTTGAACATTCAGAATTAAAGAAACTGTTTATGTAATGATTTCTCTATTCCCTGTGAAGTCAAATTTGTGTTACTTGTTGCTGTTATTTTCAAATTAATGAACAATATTTTGTATAGTTAATGGAAATGTTTTGTTATTTCCAGACTGGTCGTTGAGTTCCCTGCAACTGGTGGTGCACTTTCATCATGGAGAATTGCAAGTGTCAAACTTATCCGATATGTGAATAGTCTGGATTATTTTGTCATGGCCTGTGAAGCAATTTTTGTTCTCTTCATATTGTATTACATCATTGAAGAAACTATTGAGGTATATATATATATATATATATATATATATTAATTTACTTCTTTCTGCACAGTTTTTATTATACACTTTTCAATCATAGTAATATTTTCCCATGGCTAGATATGTTTACATTGAATATTGGAAATGAATGACACTACTTGAATAACAGTGACACTCATTTACAGTTATCCTTCAATGTCAAGACAAGGAGGCACAGACACACACATGCACACATAGATTTATGATAGGTTTCTTTTGGTTTTTGTCTAGCAAATCCACTCCCAAGGTTTTGGTCAGCCCTGGGCTTGAGTAAGAGACTCTTACCCATGGTGCCAAGCTGTGGGATTGAACCCAAAACTATGTGGTTGAGAAGTAAACTTCTTAAACACACAGCCACACCTACAGAAAACAAGAAAACTCATAAACTCCAATCAATAAATGATATTAATGATGCAGTAATACTCTTCTTAAATATTGTTCAACCATGTATGTATTTTTGTCAGGTTTTCGGTCATTTTGATCAGAGGGCTACAGGATCAGACCTGACCTTGGACTAAACAACAGCAATAACTTCAATTCTGTTATAATGTAGATTCTGTAACTGTAAATGTATAATAATACTTGGAATAAATTAATGATTTCTCCAAAAATAAATAACTAATTATAACTTTTTCATTGTGCTGTTTTTTTGTCTTTGATTTTGCAGATCAAGAAACACAAGTTATCTTATTTCAAATGCTTCTGGAACATTCTGGATATGCTGGTGATTTTTATATCTGTTTTATGTATCGCATTCAATGTCTACAGAACCAGTGCTGTCGGCGATAAACTTAACCAGTTACTTTCATCCAGTAATAAATATTCAGATTTTCAGTTCCTTGCATTCTGCCAAACACATTTCAATAATGCAATTGCTGTTACAGTTTTTATGGCATGGATCAAGGTAAGAAGACAATATATAAGTTATTACATATATGCATTACATACACAACGCATACACACACTCACAATATATATATATTTTTAACTAACCAGCCCACTTATACGTACCTTTCTTTCATTGGACACTAAACTTTGTTTGCGAAGACCTGTGGAGACTACTGAATTGGCCTGGAGGTGGCGTCCCAGCTCCGAGAGGTAATCCCGATTGTCGTGACGCTGTATGGACATGTGGAAAAACGCACACACATACACACACATGCACGCACACATACACACAATGACCATCTTTCAAGTCTAATCTACCAAATTCACTCAAAAAGGTTTGATTGTCTCTGGGCTATGGGCTATTGAGAAGACACTTGTCCAAAGTGTCACTTGTCCAGTAGGGCCAAACCTGAAGCTATGTTGTCGGGAAGCAAACTTCTTAACCACATACCCATGTCTAAACATAAATCCAAATTGGCCAATTGAATAAGGTATTTGAATACTAGTTTCATGAATTAGAAGCTAATTACAACTGCAGGATTATCATGACTCTTTGAACAAGAAATCCAAGAACATCAACTGAATTAATTTCCCTAGAAGGTCTCTGAAAACATCATAGGTACTTCATCTCCTCATTCAACTTAAAAAGAAATAGAAATGTTTCTCAAGTTAATTATTCGTTATTTATTTCCTTTCTAATTATTTTTAATTAACAAATCCTCTCTTTCCCATATTTCAGATCTTCAAATACATTAGCTTCAACAAAACCATGACACAACTGTCATCAACTCTTGGTAAATGTGCCAAAGATTTGGCTGGATTTGCTGTCATGTTCTTCATTATTTTCCTGGCTTTCACGCAACTTGGTTATCTCATCTTTGGAACTCAAGTGAAAGAATTTAGCAGTTTTGAAAGTGCTTTGTAAGATTACATTTTTTAAAAGATTTATTTATTTTGCTTTTTTCGTTACTCAATTGACTTATGATGGAGAAAATTTACTGTTATTCCAAACATCTGAAATATGTTAACAGTACATACTGTGAGCCAATGTGGGAGCCCCTACATAGTCATTTGAGTTGCTAGAAATAGCAGCTACATTTCATTTAAATCCTACTCTACAGCAGAGATTGACAACCTTTCGTCAACTGGGGGCCGCATCATACCATTTCCAAGTGGGAGAGGGCCACTCGATAAAACACATATACATGAAATATTACTTGCCCACTTTACAATGAATTTTTTTGCAGTTCTTAATTTTATTTGTCTTAGTATGAAATTTTATTTGTCTTAGTATGAAATTTTATTTGTCTTAGTATGAAATTAGTAACCTAGAAACTCGTTGAGGGCCACACAGCATGTCGAGGGCTTCAGGTTGCCCATGCATGCTCTACAGCCTTAATAAACAGGACACATTGGATAATGTAGTCCTAAAAAGGCAAAAAGATAGGATGGTCACAGCCAGATTATCTTTGATCATAGGTTTGTAACAATAGTAACAGGTTAATATTTTGTTAAAGTGGTGGGTGAGTTCCATGATCATTGAAAAAGTTATCTACATGTGACTGTTCCACAAGATCATGAATCACCCACTGATCTTACAATGTCACCTGTTGTTTTTGGCTTTGGGCAATGGTTCCTATTTACAGGTGGGTGGACTGGATTGTTAAGCCTTAACTATTTTGTTTATAGGCAATATTCTGTGCTAGTGGGTGACATGAAATAAAATGGCAATCCTTTGACCAGTATCCAGGTATCCTGTGTATTTGACTGGCTGTCACTTCAGATGCATACAACTGTGATACTCAATCATTTTTCTGTTAATAGTTTACATCTTTAAGGTGGTGAGCTGGCAGAATTGTTAGCACGCCAGGCGAAATACTTAGCAGTATTTCGTTTGCCACTATGTTCTGAGTTCAAAATTCTGCCGAGGTCGACTTTGTCTTTCATCCTTTTGGGGTTGATAAATTAAGTACCAGATGCATTCTGGGGTCAATCTAATCAACTAGCCCCCTCCTCCAAAATTTTGGGCTTTGTGTCTAGAGTAGAAAAGAATTACATCTGTAAGGCAGCGAGCTGGCAGAATTGTTAGCACACCAGGCGAAATGCTTAGCAGTATTTTGTCTGCCACTACATTCTGAGTTCAAAATTCCCCTGAGGTTGACTTTGCCTTTCATCCTTTCGGGGTCGATTAAATAAGTACCAGTTACGCACTGGGATCAATGTAATCGACTTAATCCCTTTGTCTGTCCTTGTTTGTCCCTTCTATGTTTAGCCCCTTGTGGGCAATAAAGAAATAAATATTTTACATCTGTAAGGCAGTGAGATGGCAGAATTGTTAGCACGTTGGGCAAAATACTTAGTGGCATTTAGTCCATTTTTATGTTCTGAGTTCAAATTTTACCAATATCAACTTTGCCTTACATCCTTTTGGGGTTGATAGAATAAGTACCAGTTGAACACTGAGGTCAATGTAATCGACTTAATCACTTCTGTACCAAAATTTGAAACCTATATTTTACATCTGGATGCAGAAAGCAGAGATAAGTGCCTTATCAAGTATCCATTTTGTCCAGATTACACAGATCTGTTATCAAAAGTATTCCAGCCATGACTATCTCAATTCTTTTTTACTGTCAAAAAGTATTTAAGACTACATAATCCAACTTTTATTTTTATAAGAAGCCAGAGTGCAGTATCAGGTAAATTTGACTGTTATTTCTAGCAGGTTGAGCAAGCAAGTAGAGGCTCTCTTGTTGGCTTGAAGAATATGTTGGAAAATTTAGTCTTAGACACACTGTGTTACAAAGAAAAAGAAGGCTGAATTATCACAACTGGGACACTTTTGATCATAAATCTGCTTCATCGGGACTAAATTGAAGATAATTGAAGAAGTAATATCCCTCATGCATATACCCATTGTATTTTGGTACATCTTTACTTATTTATCTCTGTTTTTCTGATATTGTATGAGTGTACATTTTATTGAACAATGAAGAAAAATATATACAAAGACAATATAACTGAATTTTCTAAAATATCAAAAAACTATGTTTGATAAATTTGGAAGTCTTAATAATTCCTTTGGTGGCAATTATTCAAATTCTTGATAGGAGTCACAGTGCAACACCTGCATTCAGATGTGAATTCATGATCCAGAATATACTATTTTAATATATTATTTTCTTGGTATTATTATTTTGACTTGTTGATAAATTTAATACTGGGACTGAGTCAATCTTTAATTGTTCTGGAGTCGTTAAAATTACACCAGTAATATGCTATCAACATTTGATTGATGTAACAGTTTAGATAAGTGTCCAATTGGGAAAAATTGATAAAATTAACCCTTTGAATCCATAATTATGTTTTAGTGGGCTTAGTTTCATTTGACCATACCACTGGAAGATGCAAAAGTGGGTGACTCCAGTGTTTTGTGTTTATGGCTTGCTAATTGGTAGAAATATCATAATTTTCAGCCATAAACACAAAACCATGTAGGCACCTGCTTTTATGACTTCTTGCGGGTATAGACACATAAAATTGCACCTGCTAAAGCATCCTTTTAAGTCCAAAGGGTTGAGAGAGAGTTAAAGCAGATAACTTTTATCCATGTATCATTGAAAATAGTGACTGCACAGTCAAAATGCATTCTTCTGTTGGCATGTTGGAACTGAGAAGGGTATCCATATTTAAAACTGCAAGCCTACTTGGGAGTCTCTATGTTGTCATTTGACTGGCTAGAAATAGCAGCTAAATTTCTGTCAAACCACATCCAACAACCTTAAAAGTGAGGACTCATTAACTAATGTAGTCCTAGACATCCTCAAAAAAAAGTCAGGATGGTCACTGCTGAAATACCTTTGGTCATCAGTCTAATTGGTGGTAGCTGACCTGTGGCTAACAACAACAACAACTGCAGTGGTTCCAACAACTTATGTAGATTTCTAAATAATGTTTTCCATCAAAGAATTCCATTTAACAGAGAAAGATGACTGGCAAAATGTTATTTCTTTATCTTTCTGTCTCTTCCCACCATCTCTCTCATTAACATGCATGATAATACTTCTGAGACAAGAGTTTGAATGTATGAATTACAATGTTATTGTTGTTATATCTTGTCCTCTATTTTATGTTTCAGTTTCACCTTGTTCCGAATTATCTTGGGTGACTTTGACTTCCACCAGTTAGAATCTGCAAACCGAGTATTAGGACCGATATTCTTTATTCTCTATGTATTCTTTGTATTCTTTATCCTTCTCAATATGTTCCTGGCAATTATCAATGATACCTATTCTGAGGTAAAAGGCGATATTGCTAATCAGAAGAGTGAATTCGAGATGACTGACTACTTTAAGCGGGTAGGCTTTCACTTTTTGTACTAGAACATCCTCTTATATGTATATCATTACCATCATCATTGTTTAACATCTACTTTTCCATGCTGGTATGAATCAAAAAGAATTTGTTGAGGCAAATTTTCTACAGCTGGATGCCCTTCCTGTTTCTCATGGCCAGGCATGTTTTTCATGGAAGAGTGGAAATGAACAACATCGCTTGCATGGTAGTGATACTTGTTTATAGCCATTGCGTGATGTTAAAATAGGAGTAAGCACATGCATGCATACACACACATGCACACACACACACGTGTGCACACACACACACACATATATGCACACAAACACACACATGCCCCAATAACTTAGAAGTTCAGCAAAAGAAATCAGTAGAATAAGTACCAGGCTTAAAAAAAAAAAGAAGTGTGGCTGAACATGAAATGATGTGGTTGAGAAGGAAACTTCTCCACCACATAACCATACCAATGCCTAAGCTTCAAAAAGACAAACAGAATCTTCTGGATGATATAATTACATTAAGGCACTGAATGTAGTTGAATATTTGCTTCAGATACCAGTCTCAGGATGTTTCAGTGTAACATTACTTTTGAGTCCAGTGAGATTGTGTTCTATTTGGTGAAACAACTAAAAACAAAAACTGCCATTATCCAATATTTCATAAAATCACGCTGACCATTATAGATAAAATACATTAGATATTTAATTTTCCAGAATAAATGGATAAAATTGATCATCATCATCATTTAATTTCACTCTTCCATACTAGCATGGGTCAAATAGTTTGACAGGATGAGATGAACCAGAAAACTGTGTCAAGTTCCAATGTCTGTTTTTGTATGAATTCTGTGACTGGAGACTCTTCCTAATGTCAACCACTTTACGAGTGTACTGGGTGCCTTTTTTTTGTGGTACTGGCAGTAATGTGGTAATCAATTAACTTGCAAGACAAGACCTCTCTAGGGAGGTGGCTTTGGGCCATGTGTTCTCAGCATGGTCAAATGGCTGAAATAAGTAAAAGGATAAAAGAATATATATATATATATATATATATATATATATATATATATATATATATATATATATATATATATACACACACACACACACACACACACACACACACACACACACACACACACACACACACACACACACACACACACACACACACACACGCACGCACGCACATATACACACACACACACACATACAAAGATATGACAGATTTCTTTCAGTATCCATCTCCCAAATCCACTCACAAGACTTTGGTTGGCCTGAGGCTACAGTAGAAGACACTTGCCCAAGGTGCCACACAGTGGGACTGTATCTGGAATCATGTGGTTGGGAAGCAAACTTCTTACCAAACAGCCACATCTAAATATACAATGTATCAATCATTTCCGTCTTTTACTCATATTGATGACAAGAATGTTTTTAAGTTGAGATAATTTGGTTTGCTGATGGGTTTTATCTATTTTAATTTGTTTCTCCAGGGCTACCAAAGAATGGTTGACAAATTAAACTTCAAAAGGGATAAGATTGTTGATATCCAAAAGGCTCTGCAATCTGCTGACATGAACAATGACAAGCAACTTGACTTTGAGGAATGGCGCCAAGACATGAAATCGTGAGTATCATTGAGCTATTTGTTTCACATAATTCTAGTTTCATAGAGCTGTTTTGGTGAGCCAATGGAATCAAGATCAATAGAACCATCTTTTTAAATTTAAAAAAAGAAAAACCATTTTAGCATAGATTATAGAAGGAAGTTGGACGATATATATTTTACCATTCGTAGTTTGGTACCTTATTCCTGATTTCTTACTTTGTCAGCTTTTTCCTTGCATCCCTCTGATGACACTGATGGTATCTTAACTTCAGAAACATAAAGTCAGAAACTAAGTATTATAAAGCATATAAAACTACATTGTTTATACTCAAATCACAATTGTAGTAGCAGCAATAGTAAGTAACAGTTTGTTACAAAGGTCCAAAGCAACAATTTTATATGAAAGGGAATGATTTTAAGTGAACGAATCTTAGAGCTTGGTACTCATTTAATTGACATTAGAAGAATGCAAAGTTGATCCCTGCAAGATTTGAAGCTCAAAATCATGACTAAATATTGTAAGGTGTTCAGTTCACTACCTTCATTAAGGATTTTAAACTTTGGTATAAAAAATGGTACAAAATTTATGAGAATAATTGATTTAATCAACCTCAGTACTTATGATATCATCATCATTTAATGTTCACATTTTCCATGTTGACATGGGTTGGAAGGTTTAACAAGATCTGATGGATCCAATGTCTGCATTATGCTTCAGGGTCTGTGTTGGTATGGTTTCACAACCTTTCCTAATGCCAACTACTTGATAGTGAGTACTGGGTGCTTTTTACGTGCCACCAGTACTACTGAAGTGATCGTGCTGTTTGCAAGACTACAAACCCTATGTGGGCAGCGTTATGCTGGGGATGGAACATGAAAGTATGAGAGAAGGGACCAGCACAGAACAGGTTTCTTGTAGAGAAGCTGCATGGCTACTCACATTTTAGAAGAAAAGGTGGAAGTGATCAGTTGGGGCTGGAAAATGATAAAAAATAATTGTGATGAGGTATCAGGGTGGACCTTCAAGGTATGAGGTGGGTAGAAATAAGTAGGGTAGAGGTTGCAAGACTGTATGGTAGAGGGGAGATGGGAATAGGTGAGGTAAGAGGAGATAAGTGTCCACCAACGATGTAGGGGAGTAGGAGATGACAGAGAGTGTGGAGTAGTGACATACATTGGTGGATGAGTTGAGATAATTTGGTAAGTCAGTGACGATCTTTGTAGAGTGCAAATGGAGAGAACAGTATTAATGGATGAAGGAGGTCTGGGTAGTAAGCAGTGGAATCAAGGAAGAGCAGTAGTTTAGGGGTGGAGGTGGGGATACTGAGGAGGAAGAAAATTGTACAAAGGGTTCAGTTATGCATAATGCTTAATTTATTGAAGAATAAAAAGCAAAGTTAACCTCAGCAGGATTTGAATTCAAAACTTAATAAAATACAATAAAGCATTTTTATAATTTTTTAATTGACAACAAGGTAATTAAAGGCTGATGTCAAAATTAATTTTCATTGGTTCTTAATAGGCGTGGTTATGCTGATGAAGAAATTGAATTAATGTTTGCTAAATATGATCTTAATGGTGACAGAGTTCTTGATGAAGATGAACAGAAGAAAATGAACGCTGATTTGAAAGCACAAACAGTAAGACTACTAAATATCACATTTACATGATTCTGGAATATTTCTGGAATTGTAAAATAAGCTAGGTTTGGAAAAGAAAAATGTAGGTAAAATAGAAACAAAAAAAAAAAAAGGAAAAAACACAGAGATGTCCATTTTAACAAGGAAATTAATGTGACCTTTGGACTTCTGATTGTAAAATTCAAAGCAAACAACTTTCTCTTTACTTATTTTTATTCATTCTCTTACATGATAGTAAATAATATAATGATTAAAAATAAAATTACAAGGTGCAGGCATGGATGTGTGGTTAAGAATAGGTTCAGTCCACTTGTGCAGCCCTTTGGGCGTTGATTTTTCCAGTAACTGATGACCTGGTACTTCTTTTAATCCAGACATAATTATGTGAAGACACTTAAAATATGTGACAATTATTAATCATTATTTTTCTATGACTAAGACATCATAACACACATTTGTTTATTCATTAGAACCATGAAGGTGGAAACGCTCTTTCTAACTATAATAATATGAAGATAATAATATAACCATAACAATAATAATATAAAGATGTACTGCTTGTCACTCATTTACAATTATCATGTGATGAGTAGCCAAGGAAACACAAACATACACTCACACTCATATATATACATACATATCTATATGTACGTACATACATACATACATACGAGGTGATATCAAAAAGTTCCTGGACTAGTTTAATAGTACACCAACAGATGGCAGCACATGGTTGCATGAACAGTGAGAGCTAGCAATAACCTTCATGAGGCAGTGAGCTCTCCTCACTCATGAGTTTCTCACCAAAAACATGTTATTGCTTCTGCACCTACCCTATTTGCCAGATTTAGCACCTGTGGACTTCCATCTCTTCCCCAAGCTGAAAATGCAGCTCAAAGGTCTCTGTTTTAACATCATTGTTGAGATCAAAAGCAAATCACAGAAGTTCCTTGACTTTACAGAAAATGACTTCTTGATTGGATTCCAAAAGTGGTAGGAATGTTGGGACTGGCGTATTGTTGTGCAAGGTGACTATTTCAAAGAAGATGGTGTTAAAACTTAGGTAAATAAGTTATTTTTCATTAAGCATAACTAGCCCAGGAACTTTTTGATACCATCTCGTATGTATATTATCATCATCATTGTTTAACATCTGTTTTCCATACTGGCATTGGTTGGACGGTTTGACTGGGGACTGGCAAGCCAGGAGACCTCACCAGGCTCCAATCTGATCTGGCAAATGCCAAGCAGTCCAAGAGTGTAATGGGTGTTTTTTACGTGCCACCGGCACGGGTGCCAGTCAGGTGGCTCTGGCATCGGCCATGTTCAGATGGTGCTCTTTATGTGCTACTGGTACAGGAGCCAGTCGGGGTGGAACTGGCAATGACCCATGCATGAATGGTGCTTATTGCATGTCACCAGCATGGGAGCCAGTCAGGCGGCACTGGCATCAGCCACAACTACAATTTCCATTTTGATTTCGAGTTGATTGAGATTCTGATTGTGATTTTGATTTGATTTTTTGATTTCATTTGACTCAGTAGGTCTCTTCAAGCACGGCGTGTCGCCTGATTGATAGGTTATCAGGTGGCTGTCTGGCTTTCTGAAGTTGGTGTTGCAGATTAATAGGTTGCATGCATCAGGGAACTCCAGTAGGCTAGTTCCTTCTTCGTTTCAGGAACCAATTCCATGGCCCCCATTGACATCATGGAAGATACCAGATTGCTGTCCAACATGCCCATTAAAATCTCCAGCCACAAAGATGAGGTCATTGCCACTTGTCTTTGAGATAACCTGTAGAAGGATATCATAAAAGTGGTCCTTCTGATCATTTGGTAGGTCTGCTTGTGGAGTGTAGGCAGAAATAATTGTAGCTATATTATTCTGCAGGATCAGCCTGAACTTAAACACTCTATCGCATACCCTGACTACCTCTATGACCTCTGCAAGGAGTATACCTACACCCACTACTCCATCACTGTTACTTTCCCAGAAGATTTTATACCTGTGTGCCTTACCTATGCAGACCCTGGCTGAAACTCCTCTCCACCTTACTGCTTGTATGCAGCATTCATCAACACGTCTCCGTTCAAGCATCTCTACAGTCTCACTAGACCTACCTTTCAATGTGCCTACATTGACAGTGCCAACTCTAAAAACTGGGAAAGGAATGTGGGAACATTCAAGCATGTTAAGATTGTTGCCCCTACTGGGAGTAGGAGTAAGTGTTAGGGGCGTTGTAAGTATAAGTGTTATGAACCTCATAAATTTAAACATTACTGGTACTGCACATATAAGTATAAATAAATAGATAAAAGTAAATATGAATATCAATATGCCAGTGTTAGATTAAGTGTTTGTCCTGGGGGAGAGAGAGAGGGAGAGAAGGGAGGCGAAATTGTAGGTATGATAGAGGATACCACCAGTGAGGGAGGGGGATTCTGGTGAGAAAGAGATATCCGGTATTGGTGGTGGTGGCGGGAATGGACAGGCACACCGCGAACAAGCAAGGGTTAATGTAAAAGATAGTACGAAAAATATGTAGCCAACAACTTGGGAACACGGGAAGAAAGGAGAAGTAAGGGTATTAGTGAGATATCATTTGGAAATTACATGAAGTATTAAGGAGAAAACTAAGGCTGAGAGAGAGATTAGGAAGTTATATATTGAAGGGTCAGTTTAAATAATTTGCTTACGAAAGTACATATTAGTAAATAATGCATATTAATAATGAATGAATGAGTGAAAAGATTAAAAAAATGAGAGAATATCGTAGCTTAGCAGTGCATAACTGGGGGCCAATAGATACCAACACTGGAATGAGTTGCATGAAAATCTGAGAGGGGAAACATATAAGAAAGGTATTTTAATATATATGCTACAACCGGAAGTGGACATTATGAATGGGCATTTTTGCCCTGGGCAGTAGAGAATAGCCGAGAGAGTAGCAGAGAATAGCATAAGAAGCCATTGGGAAAGGAAGGGTTAAGAGATAGTATAAAAAACATTCAGCCAACATGAAACATGGAGGGAAAAAAAACGAAGCAAGGGTTATTTAAGAGATAGTATGAAAAAATATGTAGCCAACTTGGGAACATGGGTGGAAAGGAGAACTAAGGGTATTAGAGAGATTTCAGTTGGAAATTACATGAAGAATTAAGGAGACAACTAAGGCTGAGAGAGAGAGAGATTAGGAAATTATATATTGAAGAGTCAGTTTAAATAATTAGCTTACGAAAGTACATATTAGTAAATAATGCTTATATATAAATACATATATGTATATGTGTGTGTGTATATATATATATATATATATATATATATATATATATATATGATGGTTTTTCCTCTACCAAATCTATTTGCAAGCCTTTGGTTGGCATGGGGCTAGAGTATAAAACACTTGGGACTGAGCCTGAAACCATGCAGTTGAGATGCAAACTTCTTAACCACACAGCCACAACTGCACCTATCTTGTACGGAAATGACCAAGCAGATAAAATTTGAATTAACTGACCCAAAGTGTTATAAATTCATATCTGATTGCTTGTATTTCATTTTAATTTACCACATCTGTGATTACTAGGTGTTGGTTCTTACTGAGAAGTGTGTTTCTTGATAGACTGATGTCCTATCTATGGGTGGAGAAAAAACTGTTAAGCACTGTCACTTAGGACAGTACAATTCATAAACAGATGACCTAAGAAACTACTTAGTATGTAGCTGGTGTTTATGTAGTTAATTTAAAAAGATGATAATTTTCAGAATATTAACTTCATATTAACTTGACATTTTGTTATTTATACTATATTTTGATTTTGTTTAACCAATTATCATCAAGCTCTGTGATATGTTCATTTAGCTGTGTTTGATGATTCTATAATGATAATTCATGATATTCACTCTACAACAGGATGCACTAAATAAAGAATATGATGAATTAGAAGAAAAGGCTAACAATCGCTGTAGTAGTCGCATGAGTTATCAGGAGGACAGCGGAGAGGACAGTGATGATGAGGACAATGGCTCAAAGGTCTCACGATCTGGACGCATAACTAATGGTGTCTCATACGAAGAATTTACAGTACTTTCTCGACGTGTGGATCGCATGGAACATTCCATTGGAAGCATTGTCTCTAAAATTGACGCCGTCCTTGTGAAACTTGAAGCAATGGAAAAAGCAAAGATAAAGCGCCGAGAAACCATGGCAAAAATGCTTGACAGTATTACAGAAGTAAGTCGTTTCTTTTATTTAAACTCTATCATAAACAGAAATGAGTCTGACAAGCAGCTCAACTAGATGTGTGCTATATAAATACACTAATATTTCCATTAAAAATCAGTTCCAGTCTTGCTGAAAATCCTGAACTATTATCCCTCTGTAGTGATCAATTAGTACTTGTAGTGTCCTGAAGTTGATTCAAGTATACCACCTTCCATTACAAAATGTTAACCTTGAGGCTAAGAAAGATAATTAGAAATTCAAACTAGAGATAGAGGTATCAGAATTAGGACATTGAGCTAAAGTTTTGATGTCTAGCACCTGACTTGGCAGAAGTTCACAAAATTTCTAAAAATAACTTTGGCTACCTTTTTGAATCCAATACCTCTACCACTTGTGGGCAGGTTTATAAAATCAAAAACCATATGGCACCCATGACTTCCAGAAATAATTTTTTAATGCTCAGAATTATTGAAACATAAAATAAACTACTTCTATCAATTGTTAGCTATCAGGACACTGCATTCTTCAAAAATTACATGCTTCCCAAATTTCAACAACAACTACTCTTGATGTCTCTATGCACACTTTCCATTTTACAGCTCTTAATGTTCACTTTTTTTGTCTTTTTGTGTTTTATTCTGTGTGCTGTGTATGTACATCTAGCTTTCAATGTTATATCTTTACTTGACTCATAGCTACTTTCTGACTCTTTTTTTTTAACCTTTTTGATGAGTTGTAGTGTACTAAAGCACTGTATATACTAAGCTCATTATATTATATTATATTATATCCCTCAAGATTTATCTATATTTTAGTTTTTAAATTCAAATCTTACCAAGTATTTTTAAAAGCCTATTGCATTGACAACATAAATATTGTATTAGACCAAATTCAAAGCAATCTTATATCTCATCCTTCTACAAATGTTGTCTCTGTTAACATACAAAATAATTTCTTAGTGTTATTTAATAAGTGAAGATTGTGGTAGAGGAGAAACAGTCCAATATAGGAAATTTAGATTAAAGAACTTAGTCATGAATGGTGACAAAAGAACTCTGACAAACCTAGCTTGTTGATTGATTGACCAAACAACGAATCAAACAATTGAATAGTTAACGGGTTAAATGGTTAACTAATTGACTAGTAATAACAAAAGAAATGAAACAGAACCTCCCATGATACAACAAAATCTGATCTAACACAAAATTTCACATCCAGAATCTTCCAAAAGTACAAAAACAAATTAAACTACTAGAGTAAAACAGAAAAGAAACTGCCTTTGCTTTTTTTTATATTATAAAGATTATTTTGATCTGATTATATTATCATTGATTATAAGGTCCTTCTTAATAATATAACAAACATTGTATGAAGATCACATCAGCCCTTAACATACTTCTTACAATTATTACTGCTTTAATCATATATGAGTATATATTATGGCGCTTGATAGTAATCTGCCTTATACTTTATACCTGGCTGTCAAGTGGATGAAATTTTAGTGAATATACAAATTTACAATGTTCAAATATGCCTAATCCATAATATAAATCCCATTCTGTGTGTGTGTGTGCAATCTTTTAAGATTATAATGGCCGTATTTTTCAACTGATTTTCTCCAAACTGGGAACATACATTACTTATGTTCCGGGGACGGTTTTAGATTCTTAAAATTTTTCACATAATGAGTAATGGGCTCCCTGGGGGCAGAAAACACCCATTTCTGGGTTATGTGGAGAAGGGAGGTAACTCTTTGTGAAGTAACTTTCAGAAATTGCTTGTCTCCCTTAGATTCATTGGTCATGAATATATATATATATATATATATATATATATATATATATATATTTTATATTAGATTCACATCTTTGAAAGTTTAAAAAAATATTTACTTCCAGTTTTCTAGCGTCAGTGATGTCTATATCTCTCTATCTATATCTTTCTGTCCATCTCTATCTATATATCTCTATCCCTCTCTGTCTCTATATCTATCTGTCTATATCTTATCTATCTATATCTATCTTATTTGTCTAACTAGCTAGCTCTCTCTCTCCTCTCTCTATATATCAGTTACTCTCTAATGTATGTAAATATTAACTGTTTTGATACCAACCCACCTGAGATTGGCCCTGCTTCTATGGTGCAAATTTCTTTTTTTAATGTGATCTAAATTAAAACCTTTCATCAAAACTTCATACTAATTTATGTTTCAAAAACCAGATAAATAATGACAGTTATTTTACTAAATTCGTCATTATTTTCAAAATTAATTAAAATAAAGACCATGTATTTCAACACAAATATGGTAACAAAAGGGTTAAAGTATAAACTTGCATTCACACTATTTAGGAATTTTTATAGCATTGAAGTAAATAAATTTAAGGGTATTTCATCTTATGTTTGCTTTCTTCCTATTCCGCAGTCTACAAGTAATACTGATGAAATGAAACGAGATCAAATGGAGAAACTTGTGCGAGAAGAACTGGAACGATGGGACTCTGAGGCATCCATTGGCCAAGCAAATGGACGAGGTGACTCTCCAGGAAGCAGTAGTGGTGCTGGTACCTGTGGCCTACGGCCTCGCTCTAGTTCCAGGCCAGGCTCTGGACAAAATGTAAGACATATTGAGTAAATTTAACCTATCTCTGTTACTTCAAATTTAATGCTACCCTTACCTATACCCACTTGATCCATTTATCTTTCATCTTTCTGCTGTTTTTCATACTTTTTACTAAACACTAACAAATCCCTTCCTACAAGAATGCATCCCACTCTAACCTCCTTCTCACCAATGTTTAGTACCTGCTATGATGACTTTAAACAAATATTAACAAATCTAAATACAGGCAATTAGTATAATAGGAAGTATAATGAATATGAGCTTTCCCACACTCTTTATTTGCAAATAAAAAACAGTTAAGATAAGCTAGTAATTATTTTTTACTTTGAAAGAAAATATATCTTATTTAAACAATTTTTTTAGACAGATGTACTTTTCACAAAAGTTGATTACCTTCTAATTTTCTAGTTAGGAATGGGGCTTCTTGTAATTTACCTTCTATGTCTTATGTGTTGTATTCATTTTTAAAACCATCCTTAGAACTAGTTAGCATGATTAAAGTGTATCAGTTTCTTAATGTATTTGGAAAAAGAAAAGTATATCATGAAATAGATGTTTTGTAGATTAAAAAAAAAGACAAATAAAATTATTTTTTAATTTATAATTTAAAATGCAAAGCATTTTATTTTCTTTAACAATGATTTACTTAGATATTGTCTAAGTGTTTATCCAGTTTAAGCAATATCCATTCTCTTTCTCTCTCTCTCTGCATATATATATATATATATATATTGCAACAGGATCTCAAAGCCCACATAACCTATGAATAATATCATGTAAATTTTGTGCTGAAAAATCTTTTTGAATGGAAAAGTTGGAGACTGCCTTGACTATTATTTATAGCTTTATGTGCACTTTGAGATCCAGTTTCAAAACAGAATTATTTCATGTTCTTTTGAAAGTTTATAAATTCTTATGATGTTAGCACACACATACACATATATAATATGAACTCACACACACATATATATATATAATGCGAAGACACATATATCAGTTCACCCATTAAGTCAAGTGAGATTGTTGTCATGGCGGATGCCAGTGCCGGTGGCACATAAAAAGCACTGTTTGAGCATTGGGCCTCATGGAGGCAGTGACAGCCGTAGAAACCTTGCCAAATCAGATTGGAACCTGGTGCAGCTCCCTGGCTTACCAGTTTTTAGTCAAACTGACCAACCCATGCCAGTATGGAAAGCAGACATTAAATGAAGATGATGGTGATGATGATAATAAACGCTAATCTAATATTGGTTTCAGATTTTGGCTCAAAGACAACAATTTTGAGGAAGGGACAAGTTGAATACATCGACCCTAATGCTCAACTGGTACTTATTTCATCAATCCCAAAAGGATGAAAGGCAAAGTTGTCTGCAGAAGCATTTGAACTCAGAACATAAATTCAGAAGAAATGCTGCTTAACATTTTGTCCAGCGTAGTACTGATCTGCCAGCTGACCACCCTCACACTAATCTATTATTGATATCAAAATATAATGTCAGCATTGTTTTAGTTTTAAGATATACCTAGCAGATACTCTGGGATGAATTATCAATGGTATTTCTAGGGTATCAGGTTTTGGTCTTTTGACATCAGACTCCTCTTCTTTGCCCAGTTGACCCAGCCAGAGTTGATCAAGTCTTAGCTTGCATCCCAATAGTAGCAAACCAGTGATCTGCCCTCGTTATCCAAAAGCCATCTTGTGGCCTTCTCTGCAGCTCCAGTGATAGAATTTAAAGCCCTCCTCTTTGTATTGTTACTATATGCATCACACACACACACATATACACATGTACATATATATATAAAATACACATAACCTGCGGTGTTCCTTCTTAATATTCTTTTTTAATATTTTAGATCTGTATTTTCATTTAACCACTGTTTTATGCATTTATGGGTTATTGTTGCAAATATAACAAACTTGTGACACCTACAGACACTATCCTCAGCACCACACATGCTACAACAACTTGGGTAAAACAATGAGTTTATCTTTAATACATTTCTCACTGAAACTTAGATAATGTAAACTGTAATATTCTTAAACCAAGAAATAATCAGAAAAATATTTTTCATATTCATATTTCAGTCATCTAAAGCATAATATGGTAAATATGGTTGTTACTTGCTAATAAATCACGTGAAACATTTGTTGCTTATCTGCTGTGTTTGGTGTTACATGTTGTCAGTTATGCTTGATGTTACAAATAGATGTATCAATACTACTGTTAAAAATATATCACTTCAAGATTTTTAGCACATCAATTTTTATTTGGTTTATAATTAAATGTATTGTGCACACACACAGATAATTCATCATGCAGCTTCTTATTACAAGTATATATCCATATAGAAAATTGATGAGTAAACAAGTGTATTGAAAGAGATGTACTTTCAGAATGAATGCTCTTATTGCATTGTTGGTGTTGCTGCTACTGTTGTTGTTTGTTGTCTCATCTGCTATTCTCATTCCTTTAGGCTTCTTCTTAAATCATAAATATATACATTACATTCTCTTTCTTCAGAATATTCATGAAAGATATTTTAAGATTTATTCCAATACATAGTCGTCATGATGATGATCATCATTTAATGTCCCTGCTGGCACAGGTCAGGTAGTTTGACAGGATCCAACAAGCCACAACACTGCGGCAAGCTCTGATGTCTATTTTGGCAACCACGTCACAGAGTGTACTGGGTACATTTTTCATAACACCAGCATTAGTGAGGTCACCAAATAATTTACAAGACAAGGAAAAAGACCTCTTGACTGAGGAGGGATGGTTAGAGAGGGAGGTGGTTTTATGCCAGGTGTTGAGCAACTAAAATATGATAGAATTTTCCCTTTAATTTTTCTATCTACTTACCTACACTATGTGTGTGTGTGTGTGTATCTAATACAAAGCCTCCCACCTCAGTTGAGGGGTCGTGTCTTGTGAGTTAGTTGGTGACCTCACTGCTGCTGGTACCATATAAAAATTAACCAGTACTCTCTGTAGAGGGGTTGATGTTAAGAAGGGTAGCCAGCTGTAGAAACCATGCCAAAGCAGACAGCTGAGCTTAGAGCAGTCTTCTGACTGGCTATTGTCTGTCAAACTATCCAACCCATGCCAGCATAGTGATGATGAGGATAATAATAATGATATATGATGGTAATTTGTCTGTTAAATTTGACAATGAACTGACAAATATAAGAAAATGACAGAAAAAAATGAGAAAGAATATATGAGGAAGATGTCTAAAGTTACCATGTTCATCCATTGGTAATCTCTGGGGATAATAATTTCAACCCCATGACAATTCAATAGGGTACACATGCATGCAAGAGTTCAGAGAACCACAACTGCTTCTCTCTATCTTACAACTTCCATGCACCTGAAACTACAGAAGAGGCAATAGCTCATTGTTATGAATATCTGATAACCCAATAACCTGAGTACCACAATGGAAGTTTGTCTTTTCTAACCTCAAGAAGGTACAGCCATCAGGAATCAATGAAGATTTATGACAGACTTCTTTTTGTCTTGGCTTCATGTAAGAAGATTTATGGAGGGCGAAATTCATGTGTGTTTCAGGCATGCTTATACCTGATGAGTCCAATTTGGGGCAGGCAGGCATAACCATAGAAACTGTATGGGAAGATGAGTTGATCAGAGCTGAGTATAGTGTCTTTGTTTTACTTCTTATCTGCAAGTATGGTTCTACAGGTGCCTTCAAAAGAGGCTGTTGCTTGGACAACAGTGAGACCCCATGCTTCATGATAGGCAACAGGAATAAACCACTGGTAGTGGTCAATAGGGCAGGTGCCAAGGGATTTCTGTAGGGAGTCCTTGTACTTCTTTGGTGCTCTTCTATCAAAGTGACCAGTGGAGAGTTTCTCATAATGTGAGCATTGCACTTCCATAACCAACTACACAGTACTTTAGACTCAATTACATGGGGTTATGAAGGTCTTGTATTACATGGGGTTATGAAGGCCTTGTATGGTCCATGGATATTCCAAGACTTATTTACTTTAGAATTAGGTCTTTGACTACAGATATAGAGATGTTATGCTTGTTATTATATTCTAGGCTACTCTCAAGGGAAATAACCGATACTACAGTCCTTTAGTGATTACTTTCCTTCATATATTCATGCGTAATTAATTCTTCAGTGTTATGGATACTCAATGCCATCCATGAGTTTCTTTCACAGTCTTGTCAAATTCAGCAAGGGAAGTGTCATTCATACTTCACAACGTGGTTAATAATAACCTATTTTCCTGCAAGAAACTCATGAGACTGGAAAAATAAACAAAGCCCTATTACAAAATGTAAATACATGTGTGTCTCTCATTCTTTCTCTCTGTATGTAGGTATATATATATATATATATATATATATATACACACACACACACACACATTATTTACATTTAACAGATACTTGTCCTCATCTTGTTTGTTGTTAACACAACGTTTCGGCTGATGCACCCTCCAGCCTTCATCAGGTGTCTTGGGGAAATCTCGAACCTGGGTTCTCATTCCTAAGGTATCTTTCGATGTTATTATTATCATTATTATTATTATTCAGGTCACTGCTTGGAATTGAACTCAGAATCTTGGGGTTAGTAGCCCGTGCTCTTAACCATTATGCCATATGCCATGGTGTAGTGGTTACAAGCGCAGGCTACTAACCCCAAGATTCTGAGTTCAATTCGAGGCAGTGACCTGAATAATAATAATGATAATAATAATAACATCGAAAGATACCTTAGGAATGAGAACCCAGGTTCGAAATTTCCCCAAGACACCTGATGAAGGCTGGAGAGTGTATCAGCTGAAACATTGCGTTAACAACAAACAAGATGAGGACAAATATCTGTCAAATGTAAATAATGTACATAATTCCTCATCTCTTAAATATAGAACTATTATATATATATGTATATATATATATCAATCATCATTTAACATCTGCTTTCTTTGCTAGCATGGATTGGACATATATTTATGTGTGTGTGTATATGCATATATGTGTATATATATAGATATGTATGCATTAATGTTTATAATGTTTATATATACATGCTGGTACCACATAAAAACACTCAATCCACTTTAAAGTGTTTAGTGTTAGGAAGAGCATTCAGTTGTGAAATCCCTGTCAAACTATCCAACCCATGCAGTATGGAAAACAGACATTGAATAATGATGTGTTTGTGTATGTGTGTACATATGCACACACACACACACACACACACATGCAATAAATATATGCTTAAGTCAAAGGACCAAGGGGACTGGTGGTATGTGGTGCCCAAGAAGACCTGCGTAACTGAGCAAAACTGATGTTATAAAAACAGTCTTTGTCAAACCTTCTTTTCCAACCCCACTTTTCCCTGTCACTGACCTCTCTGTCACCTGCATAACTGCAGTATTCTGCTGCTGTAATTAAATGTAAGTAGAATCACATATTTCACTTATATTTCTCACTACTTGCAATCATTTCACTTGACATTCTTCTTTCATTCTTAACAGTGTCCCTCTCCATTCATCATTTTACCTTGATCTCTTCACTTTCTCTACTACCAAATTATCTCTTCTCCCTCTCTATTGCATTGTCCATATCACCATACAGCTTTCACTTTTCCCATGAAATGTCATTCTTTCCATTCAAATTTGCAACCTTCTCAATACACATACACACACACACATGTAAATATATATATAGGTACCTTTTGTGGCACCAGCATTGTTGGGTTCACTTTGCAGCTTGCAAGCAAAAGAGAGCACCTCTTGATGGAAAAGAACAGATTTATTGTGAGAAGATGGTAATAGAATAACTGAGAGAGATTCAGAGTGTAAGAGCTGTGAGGTGGGAGGATGAAGAGGATTGAGTAGGAAGAGAGAAGAAAAAAAAACACTAACATTCTCAATATTTTTGTCTTGTGTTATTGCAGCTTGGAGGATCTCATTTGTAACTGGAGAAATGGACTGAATGATCATTGCAACGTTGGACCAAAACTAAATTACAAGTTGTGAAGTGGCCTTAGTCATTGAAAAAGTCAGAAAGACCATTTTCTTTTCAGCCTGTTTACTCCATGTTCTTTTATGTTCCAACTTTTTTGTCCTGATCTATCTATCTATATATATTTGTCACTCTTTTTCCCCTTCTTCTCTCCTGCCACCATTTTACATCTTATTTCAACACATTTCACATATTAAGTACCAAAGTCATTGTTTTTTTGGTCTTTAGCAACCATCTTAATAGACTGAAGTGGTTGTTTTAAATCAACTGAAAAAAATAATGAAAGTATGTAACAATGTTGATCTCTGGCACACACACACACACACACACACACACACATATAAAATATATAAAAGCAAACAAAATTCTTTTTGCTTAGTTGCATTTCTCTTTGTTATATTTTCAGTTTTCTTTAATCTAAACGGATGATTAAGATAATGATGATGATGAGTCTCAACTGAAAATTGCCTTATTTTTATTTAACTTCTCCAAGAACTATCATGCCTACTAAATGCAGTTCAACCAATTTCACATCTACACTCACCCACTACAATTCAGGGTTTATATATATACATGCAAGTTTACACGAATATGTATATGCACATATACTACACACACATACATGTATGTATTATGTCTTTATCTATTGAAAGAACGTCTTTTACCTTAGACATGTTGTATTGAAAACATGACTGTAGTCCAGTCTTGCCAATGCATTTCTCTATTTTCCTATGGGTTCCTTGCAATTTTGTTCAGAACACTATAGTTTTGCAAAGGAATAATCAATGTTGTAAGATCGTTATAACATTTAAAACCAACATGATTGGTGTAAGACTTTACCACTGGAGTCTGTAGTTTAGATTGTTAGATTTATGTCATCACTCATACAACTGTGTATGTTTACTGTCTTTTAGCACTGTGCTATGTTATAGGCATTACTACCTTCATTAGTTATATGTTTTTGTGGGAATTCTGTTGAGTGTAGGTGTGTTGTCCACTAATATGTTGCATGGAGTTGTCCATGGTGACCAGGTGGAATGTGTCTAGAAACAGTGATGATAGGTTTAGAAATTTATGCTTCTAAATACAGGCAAGGAAGTCCTACAAAAATATTAAAATATCTTGGTAAAGTTAAAACTAGAGCGCATTTGTGCTTTCAGTGCATCTATCTATCTATCTATCTATCTATGTTTGTATGCATGCAAACAAATATATATGTGTATGTGTGTCTATATATATAACTATCTGTTGTGGAAGAATTTTCCTATTTAATTGAATTTTAATATTTATTTGGTAAAC